>NC_056614.1:26600786-26756432 GCF_018340385.1 Cyprinus carpio
CTGGCATTATCCTTTAGCTCCTCAGTGTTAATGTGCTACCTTGGTGAGGCCATTAGCTTGTCTGTAAACACTAATATTTCTTTTTAAACAGCTCTATTTAAAGCCGTTATTTGAGTATGCAGAATCTAAATATGCAAAAGGCACTTTTTATCTAATATACCATAAAAAATGAAGCATCTGTTTGGTTCGTTGAGCTTTAAGGTTAATGAAAGCAAAGGACAAATAAGTCCCGGTTTCATCTTTGTTTTTATTGGCTGGTGAGTTTCTCCATCAATTTCTTGCAGTCTTTTCCTTTTCCCATCTTTTTTGTCTCTGTCACAGTCGAGCCGTTTTTATCGGCCTGTCTGTGCATTTGCAATCCCTGACGTGCACTGACAGGAGCAGCGGCCAGTCGACTGGAAAAGGCTTAATTACAGCAGGCGTTTAAGATGGCGATGGAAGGCACACATGTTTAACCTTCTACTGCTCACTGTCTGCATGTCAAGTCAGGCTGTCGCAGGCGCATGTGGTTTTCCAGCTAAAGTTTGGAGTTTGTTACCGGTTGCTGGTTTGAAGCCCAAAATGAGTGAGCCATGAAATGCTATTGTGTCCTTGAGAAAGTTACTTCACCCCAGGTTAGATCGTTCCCTGTAAAGAGTGTACTGCAAGTCACTTATGATAAGAGTGAGTATCTAAAACCTGTCAAGGTACATGCCCGGGTCACATTTCACACCAAAATCAAAAGAAATAAATAAGAAATGATACTTTGCTTAAAGAAAACAAAGCCCATTTCCATTAACATTAACATAATTTGCACTTTATCACAATTTTTAATGAAAATTAAGCACATTGTTCCACAAAATTCTTATTACTGTAATCAGGGATAAAAGTTAAAAGATAAAAATGAAGAAAAATTTGAAACAAATGTGTAGACGTGTGTGTGTATAATTAAAAAGTTTTAGTAATTTTGTTGTGTTTTGTAATTTTTATATATTTTTATGTATTAATATATATCACTCAACACAATTACTAAAACTTTAACTTAAATTAATATGTAAATAAAAAATAGAAACTGATCAAAGAACATTGAAAATTAACATTAACATTGTAATGTTTTTTTATGTTCAGGATTCTAAAGGTCTGCTGTATTGAAAATGAAAATTTGGGAGAAAAATGTAATAAATGTCATGAAAATTATGTAACAATGCATAAACTTAATGGACCAAAAATATAAAGTAGGTTTAATTTTCTTTGAGCATAATAAATTTCCTTACTTTTTCTTTTGGCATCCAAACGTTGAATGAAAATGAGGCAGCATATTTTTAATGTTTCATGCAGTGCAATATCAGCTGCTATTGTTGAAGTGAACTATTTATCATGAAAAAATATTACGAGTGTAATTCTTACCTTAGCCTTTCTTGATGGTGATGAAGAGAAGTGGATGCAAAGGTCAGATAGCTGGTGCATTGTGTTCACACGAATAATGTTTGTAGGGTTTTGAAAAGAAGGACCAACTTTTGCAACTTTTGTGTTTGTTTGAATGTGGTCCTCTTGCCCTGAAGTTGAGTACCTTTAATCTAAGTCTGCATCTACAGGGATGCTTTTAGTCAGTTTACATGTTTAGAGCTGTGATGTACAGTACAAATACCTTATGGACCTTCTTCAGTAAACTGTATGTTAGCTCTGATAGTGGATTATCTTCAAGACCACATGATGATGGTTGTCTTGCTGTGTGGAGTTCTCATTGTTGGCTTCATTTGTAGTTGTAGGGCAGGAGTCCTGGATATCCAGCAGCAGTCTTCAGCATCACGCAGAGGAAGAGCTGGTCACTGTGCTGATGAACGCTCGGCCCGTCAGTAGCACCCCTTGTCCCCTCAAACCAGGCCGTAGCAGAGTGTCATCACACAGGCTGTGTTTCTCAGGTAATTTGCTTTCTGGTACAACACCAGACATGGGTGTAGACACCAGATTGAATTTGATGTGAATGAAAAAAATGCTGTGAAGAATATGACTTCATTCTGTTGCATATGTCATACTGGTATATCACTCTTTCATAAAAGAAAACACTGAAAATATCTTTCCTGTTGACATGTTGTGTCAAATCTTGTTTCTCATCATTTTCTGCCTCCTCTCAGGCTGTCTATCAAGAAAAAAAAAAAAAAATGCTAAAAATAAACATTTTGAAAACAAAATGCTCAGAGAAATTCTGGAAAACATGGGATAGGACATACAGTACACCATCATTCAGAAAGTGATTTTTTAAATCTTTTTGAAAGAAGTCTCTTATGCTCACCAAGGCTGCATTTATTTGATCAAAATGTAGTAATATTGCGAAATATTATTACAATTCAAAATAGCTGTTTTTTATCTTAATATATTTTAAAATCTAATTTATTTCTGTGAATTGGTGAAGCTGAATTTTCAGCATCATTACTCCAGTCTTCAGTGTCACATGATCCTTCAGAAATCATTCTAATATGCTGATTTGCTGCTCAAGAAGCATTTCTTATTATCAATGTTCAAAATAGTTGTGCTAATTAATAGTTGATCAATATTTTTTTTATTTTTTTAAATAAACAAAAAGTAAAAAAATAGAAATCTTTTGCAACATTATAAATGTCTATACTGTCACTTTTGATCAGTGCTTGCTGAATATATTAATTTCTTTAAAAAAAACAAAAAAACAAACAAACAAAAAACTTTGTAACAAAAAATAAAACAAAAAAAAAACTTATATATAAAAATAAGAAATGAGTTTATATATTAATCTACAGAATTTGAAGTGTTTGAGGTGAACCTTCTCTTAATTGAACCTTCTCTTAATTTTCCCTTCTGTGTTCAGACTCAAACCAAACCCATACTTCTAAATCTATCTTAATTTTCCCTTCTGTGTTCAGACTTAATCCAGACTTGTACGGCTAAATCTGTGTTTAAAATGTTGCCATGTTTGCCATGACTAAACGATCATTTCCAGAGAGCCTCGGCCAAGCCTTCGGACACAGCGTTAACGGGACATCAATAACATGGCTGTAGAAGAGTCGCGACGCTTGGCCGTGGTGTGATTTATTGGCTCGCACACGTAATTAAAGCCGAGCTGATTGCTGAGCTTTCTGCGCCAGCACACGCGGCTGAGGTTTCATAAAGAGATTACTGTGTGTTTCCGCGTGCGGGAGTGCAGGGAACGTGGCCAACGGCGCGCTCCTCAATCTCCCGGCTCAGCTCAGATCAGCTCGTGCTTTCTCTACCTCTCGACACGTCTTCCTCTCTGTCTCTCGGCTCATCACTTGCAGGTCTGCAGAGGAGGGAAAAATAATCTGTTTAACAGCATGACAGCTGTGATTTCGGCTGGTGCAAATCAAAGCGTCAGATACCCGTCCATCCTCTCTTGCCTGCTTTTCTCTTTCTCTCTCTCTCTCTCTCTCCCGATCGTTCTCTGTATATCTCATATACTTGTGTCAGGTCCGACACGCTAGATTGAGCCTTTTGCATCAGAGGATACTCAAAGCCGTCGGCCTCCCGAGTCCAAATCGTGGGAAGCGATATCAGTTAATACATGATATCTCCTGTTATGTCACCTGGGCATTTCACTACTCGGTTTTTAAATATATCTTTTCAGTCAATGAATCATTCTGATTAGCTTCTGCAGTACTGTTCAAAAATATGAAATAATAATTTTGTGCAAGGATGCATTTAATTAATCAAAAGTGACAGTAAAGAGTTTTATAATGTTACAAAATGTTTCTATTCCCAATAAAGGCTGTTCATCAAAGAATCCTGAAAGAAATACTAGAAAATTAAGCCACACAGCAATATTAACCCATTTTCAACAATGATGATGATGATGATAATAATAATAATAATAATAATAATAATAATAATAATAATAATAATAATAATAATAAAATGTTTCTTGAGCAGCAAATCAGCATGCTGAAAATTCAGCTTTGCATCAGAGGAATAAATTATATTTTCAAAAATTATTACAATACAAACCAATTATTTTAAATTGTAATAATATTTCACAATATAATTGTTTTTACTGTATTTTTAATCACATATGCAGTCTTGGTGAGCATAAGATATTTATTTTAAGAATCTTACACAATTTATTGCTTGACAAATCCCATAAGTTGACAAAGTAGTATATCTGCTGATATGATTCATTAAAAAAATCCTAATAATTTATTGCTTGACAAATCCCATAAGTTGACAAAGTAGTATATCTGCTGATATGATTCATGAAGAATATGCTTATGATACTTAAACACTGTTTTTGAAGGAATCTGATGAGTAAATGATTCGATTGACTCCCCATTTTATGGATTAAAACTCACTGGTGTAATGATGTAACTTACAGAAGGAGTCACTAAACTGAACTGATTCAAAAGATTCAAAACTGTGAATCGCTTTCCTCACCACTACTGTAATGTTAGCTGAACATAGAGGCGTCTAATTGAGTTCACAGCAAGAGAAAGATCACACAAGACAAGAAGAGAAGTGTGTGAGTGTGTTATTGTGATTTGCTGGATCAGGGAGCATTTAAAGCTCTGTGAGATTGAAGCTGATTAGGCCAGCGTGTGACAGTAAATAATACTGACCCTGCTAACTTAAGCCACCAATCCCAGCGCTGTCTTTCTGTGTGTGCTTTTCCGTCTCTCTCTTTCCCTTTCTAATAATCTCTCTATTTCTCGTCAGTCACAGTTATTAGTAGAATAACTGTAGGCAACCATCACTATTACTGTTGCTCATACTTGGCGTTGGAGATCCGTACAAACAACTAACCATAATTTTTAAACTTTGATGTGTAACTCATGCTGACATAAATGATTCCTCAAGTCAGAGGGTGTGTTATTTAGCCACCATTTTCTTCTTGTTTCTCTCATAATCTAATTCAGCTCTTATTATTCTTTTTTTAGGCACCATAAACATATGTTCTCCCATCTCTTCTCGGCCCCTGAGTGCCGGGACTCATCGGCCGCTGTCTCTTGCTGCTGAGGAGATCATGGAGGTCCAGACCGTGGAGCAGCTCGATCTCCAGGACTCTGATGAAGATAGGGAGGATTGCCTGGCTCTGGCCTGCCTTGAGGAAGATACCAAACATATGAGCACTACACCATTAGATGAGGGTGAGGATTAAATTTGACTGGACTGCATTTACACAAATTAAGGATTTTGATAGAATTTTTTGTTAAGTAGTAATAAGTGATTTTGTTAAAAAAAATATAATATGAATAGAGCACAAGAAGAAATAAAAGTTAGGTCTGTAGTTGTTTAGTTGTCTATTTAGTATAAAATTGCTTTTATAATATTTCATATGTTAGTTTTAATATTCATTTTTCTTTCTTTTTTACATTATATTGGAAAGTTTTACTAGTTATTAAGGGCTATTAATGTTGCATTATGCAAAAATAGAAATATATATTAAAAGAGTGAATTCTGACACTTTTGTTTCTTATTGAATGAGAACCAAATAATTTTTTATGTACTCATGTCCATATCATATTAACTGCAATGAAATTCTATTTTAATAAGGTAGCAGTTTATAATGATGTTACATTTTTAAACATTACGTAAGTAAACAATAATACAAATTTTTTTTTTATTTTTTTTATATTTATACATTTATTTGAGTGTTTCTGTATATACATTTATTTGATAAAATATTTGGAATAAAAATACAGTGAAAATTATTATTATGAAATAGTGCATTTTCTAATTTATTTCTGTAATTCAAAGCTGAATTTTTGCATTATTACTCCAGTTTTCAGTGTCACATTACCCTTAAATAATTCTAATATTCTGATTTACTGCTCAAGAAAATATTTTGATTATTATCAACGATGAAAACAGTTGTGCTGCTCCATATTTCTGTGGAAACATTGATATATCTGTGTGCATATATATATATATATATATATATATATATATATATATATATGTGTGTGTGTGTGTGTGTGTAATAAATATTTTATAACATTATTAAGAATTGATGACAAGTTTGAAAACTATAATGAAATATTAATGAAGGTCCTTATAAATTGTTATGTGCAACATTAATAGGTTCTGATCGTTCCCTAGCACACACTTATATTCCTGACCGCCCGTCTGTTTCAGAGATGCACGTGTCCCGCAAAACAGCACACACCATGCGCCGGGTACCTGCTACCGTGGCAACTCGCTCATTAGATCGCCTTATTAGAGTCAGCTCATTAGTGTTCAGTCTGCACACTCATTAAAACAGCCTCTCTAGCCCAGCACATGCGTTCAGCCTTGATTAATTTGCTTATTTCAGCATTCATTCACATCCTGTAGGTGAACAGACACACTTATACACTTACACACAAATACAACTGGCGAGACCCACCACAGAGGTGCAGTTCTCTCTCTCTCTCTCTCTCTCTCTCACACACTCTCTCTCTCACACCTCACACATCTCCTCTCACACACACCCTCCTCACTCACACACACACACACACACACACACACACACACACACACACACACACACACACACACACACACACACACACACACACTTAAATCCAGCTAAATCTAGCCAGATCTGAACTTCTCTTACAAGATTACTGCTGATAGCTCTGAGTTATGGTTCTCATTTGCTTTCTAAGCCTAACCCTAAGTGATTCAGTAATTTAATGAGAAAAGGAAAGTAAAAAACCTGAAGTGGAAATCTTAGCATATTTTTCATAACATTTTTTCAAAGAGACTTTTATAAACAGAAATTATTTTGAAAAGTTGAATTTTTATAGCTGTGTCAGCTGAAGAATTGGCACTTCATTTTTAAATGGAGTGGGCAGTTTTTGGCATCGATGTTTTTTTTGGCATCGATATCATTATCTATAAGTATTCATATATATATCGTGTATATATATATATATATATATATATAGATATATATATATATATATATATTATATATATATATATATATATATATATATATATATATATATATATATATAGTTGTTGTGATGCTGCAAAAAACTGACTTCAAACTTTTGAACAACAGTTTAATTTATATTCCTCATCTTTGATTTTTTTTCTTCAGCAAGCTTATTGCAGTGCATTTTGGGATTGCTTAATATACAGTGTGTAAAGAATGAATGTCCAAGACTTCTAAATATGCTATCTTAGAAGGTAATCTACACTAAAATACTCTAAAATGTTGTTTAGGTAGGAAGCCAAGTGCCAGATTCACCAAACTCCTTGCCGTCAGCCACGTTCTTGAAATTCAAGATTGCTACAAGCGTTTGTTAAAGCATTAGTTGTAAACCTTTAACCATGACAGCTTGCTTTGAGCAATAATGTAAGCGTTATTATATATGTGTGTGTTTGCTGCTGTAATGATGGTGTATGGTACACATCTCTCCTCCAGCAGTGTTGCTTTACCTTTCCTGACAACATTATGCGTGTAATGGAATATTAGCATGTCTAAGGGCTTTGGCATATTTTGGGAAAGCGTTTTGTATTTCCACCATGGCTCAAGAGCTGCCTGCAGAACAGCGTTATCTGTGAGCCCCGGTTGTGTTTATGTGTATTTGTGTGCTTTGTGTACGTGTTTGTGTGCGATTAGACAGACAAATCTCTGCTGGAGGCTGACTGCTGGTTTGCTTTTGGAGCCTAGTGCACTGTATGGAGCTGTAACGGGATTATAAGGCCTACTGAACACGCTCTGTGTGTGTGTGCACAGGAGTATAAAACTGGCCCACAGCAGCACATCTTTACTCTTATATGTTCTCGCTCACTTTCTGTAAAATTTCTCACAAACAAGAACATTCATATCTGTCACACTCATGTTTCATTCATATCAGGGCAGCGAGAGCGTGTGTGTGTGGGTGAATCTCATGAAAACTGTAATGTCCTGGTTATTTCACTCCAAAATCAAATGCGAAATTACAGTTTGCATAATGAACAGCAGTTTTAAGCTGAACTGAAAAATTAGGATGAATTTGATGTTTTGTTTTCTTTAAAGAAATAAAAAATGACATGACAAACTAATCCTGATAATCATGTTCTCCAGCATGATTTGAGATGATCCAAAGGGAATTTTGAGCTTTAATGGAAACAAGACAATCTGAGTGTCTGTACAAACAGTCATGTGATCAGTGTCAATAATTATGTGATTAAGAGAAGAAACATCATAATGTTTCTAATGTCTTGTTTTTTAAATCTTTAAGATGTCTATATATTTTCAGCTCTAAAATGGATTTTGAATAATTTATTTTCAATGTGATCTCAGGTGTTGGACCCAACAATTTAATTATTTAACAACTATAGATTTTAGTTTTAATATTATTTTTAATACTATTATAGTATTTATTAATACTCTGAGTTAGCATTTCATACATTGTCAGTTTTATTATAATATTATTTTTAGTGAATTTATATGCTTTTGCCACTTTTATTAGATTTTTTTTAAATTTCTATTTAGCTTAATTTTTAGTTTTAGTAATTTAGTTTTATTTGTTTTAAGTAAAATTGTTTTATTTCAGTTTCTGATTTCAAAATTTCCAATTTTGCTATTCATCTATTTAATTTAAATTAATTTAATTTTAGATAATTTTTAATGAACAAAACAATTTTTTTAATAAAGTTTTAGTTTCTAATTTTACGTGTAGATTTTTTTTTCATGTAATATTTTTTTATTTTTTTATATATGTTTTTTTTTTTTTTTATTACCGAAAAAAAAACAAACAAAAAAATATTACTTAATGAAATGAAAATAAAACAAAGTTTACATTTCTCTGTACAAAAATCATTTCTCTTTATTATGATAATGAAAATAAAACAATGTTTAGTTTTTTTCTGTGCAAAATATATTTCTCCTTTGCCTTTTTCGATTTTGAGGTGGCATTTCTTTGTAGTCATATCTTTGCCGGTGTATATGTTTGTGCAGGTTTTTAGTTGTGTCCAGGCACCGGTGGCTCAAAGCCTCGTCTCTGTCTTTGATGTGGCAGGATTATTGACAGGGTCACTCAGATGAAGAGGAGGAGATCTTCATCAGGAATGCAGGTCTGATGACCTGAGACTGATTACAGCACTATCACTATCCTCCTGAAATCCAGCCAATCAAAGTCAAATCCTGCTGTCCTCCCATGCTACCATACACCTTATTTTTGTTGTAAATTGCGAAAATGTTCAGCTTATTTTCACAGAAACTGTTTTGAGAGATTCACAGGCTGGATTCCTCCTCCCTCACCGCTGTGCTCTGGAGCTGGATGCTGGGAAAGTGCTGCTTTAGTCACTGGTAAAGTATCTGCTAAATGACAAGAATCCAATTGCCGTTTTAACTTTTCTAATTAGCTGCTTATGGCTTGACAGGGTTCGTGAGGGTTCTGGAGGAAGAGAAGATGAAAGCATTGAAGACTGCATGAAGCAGCAGTGTGCAAATGAAGGCATGGAAAGCAGAGGGATTTCCCCTACAGAGAGAGAATCCGCCACTGGTCACTGAGTGCAGACAGGAAACCATTAGCGCTGACATAAGTGCTCCCGCCGGACACACAGAGACAGAGACATCAGGCGAGCTGAACAGAGTCAGTACTAGATGAGCCTTGAATTCAGTTGGGCTGCATTTGTAATGGCTATATTCAATATAAAATGTCTTTAAAATCAAACATTTTAAATGTGTTATTATTTTGCCTATTTATTGTATTATTCAAACCAGGGCTTCTCAAATATTTTTGTCATCTGAGTCCATTAGATATAAAATATTTACTTGAAGCTTCCACTGGGATTTAAAACAACAACAACAACAACAACAAAACAAAACAATAATTTAAGAAACATTCACATGTTCATGGTTCTCTGATGTTGGCTAATTGTCACACTGACATACAAATAAACAGATAGAATATTGTTTTTATAGTTTCATATATCTTTTAAGTAGAAATATTTACATTTTATATATTTTTTTTATTATTTTGATGTGTTTTTATTTGTTTATTTTACAATTTTTATTATTTTAAATTAATTAATTTATTCATATATTTATTTACACATTTATTTATATGGTTGCTTCACATTCTTTTTCTTATTGTTATATTATTACATCTACTGTAGGTAGATTTGTTGGTATATTATCAAATTTACACACAGTAGATTTTACTTATTATTATTTGCAATTGCCATTTTTCCCAGCTGTCATGTTATCAATTTTCCATTCATCTTCTCCATAGAAATTTTGACAGTTTATTTTTAAATAAATGAAGTTCAAGTCTAAAATTGTATGGTTTCAGAACATTGCCATTTTTTTAAACAACTTTAGAAGTCATAGAATCTGTCTTGAAAGGTTCATACATTAACATTACAAATCAATCTCTCTATGGTGATTTTGAATGACATTTTTACTTTTGGAACCCTACTGATGTTCTCTGAAGCACTTAAGATAATTTAAAAATACCAGAAAGAAATAATAACAGATCTGGAGGCTCAAAATGACCAGCTTTTCCGTTGTCTCCCATCCTGATGCCTTCATAACTGCTGAAAGTGAGGATGAACTCGGTCATCGTTCTCCCAGGACAGCTAGTTCCTGCAGCCGTGGACTCATGATCTCTGGAAATAATGCCTTTTATAGTTCTCACCCTTCACTGGGTCTGTATTCTCAGAGCAGACACAAGAGATGCGGCCCGTGACCCGCTTCATTGATTCCTATCAGAGACAGGCTTGCAGAGGCAGCGTATGAAAGTGCCCGTTGTGACGGATACACGCTATTACATTTTTAAAACACACTGTTGTCTTTTTTTACCGCACTCTCACTTTTCACTCTCAATGCATTGTGGGAAATAGCTGCTGGGGTTTTAGCACTCATACAAGATTTTGCCCAGAGGACACACACACCACATAGAATATTTTTACTCCATATTTTTGTCCTGCCTTGTACCTGCTATATATAAATGTTCAAATATATATATTCAAAATGCTGAAGTGGGAGTTTTGGACTCGGACTCCAATTATGAATCGCACTGGAGAGGACTTGAACTTGACATGGACTCTGACATTTTGGACTCCAATACAGTCAAATTCATGTCATGTGTAACAAGAAAGATCAAAGTAACAAAATGAAATTTAGATAAGACATTAATAAATGTCTCTCACTCAAACTCACTTTGATCCTTTGCTAAGACCTGCCCCCTTCATTAGCTGTTGCTCTGTGTCCGAAAAGCAATGCTGCTCTCATGCCACACATCACGCAGTGAAAAGTACTTCACAGAGCAAATGTTACTCTTTACCAGTTACAGCACAAAATAAACATCTCTGAACATCAGAAAGTATCTTGTTTCAACTGTGGCAAGATGTCAATACACACCATTTTTCAAGTTCAAGTCAATCGACATCAATTGATAATCTACTCTCCTGTTTGGTTTGTTTGTCGGACAAAAATGGCAGATTTGGCATTATGATTGGTCAGATCGCCTGTCAATCAAACTCCCTGCGAAGGATCAAATTGCAATCAAATCCAATAATACAAAATCCCCTGAAAAAAGAGCAATAAATAACACAGCTCTTCATCTTGGTATAAAAAAAAAAAAAAAAAAAAAAAAATCTGCTGATTTGCCAAAAAGGCCTAATATAAATAAAGGATAAGCTGATGATGCTGAGATTATTATTATTATTATTATTATTTTTTTTTTAATACAAACATGTTTTCGCCCTACAAATTAAGAATGAAGATTTGTAAAATTATAGGCTCATGTATCAGCTATAATCCACTCATCAAAATAACAAAAGCAGTCAAATGTCAAAAATATGTATTCAAAATGTATTATTTAACTTACAATCTGCAAAGGAATCAATAATGTGTTCAAATACTCCATTTGATGTCAAATAACTTTACAAAATAAGCAAAATAAATGTGTTCACAAAATTTGGATGTACCAAAACTAAATTTAGAAGAAAATGGTCATGTTTGCATTTATTTCTGTCACTGGCCATAATTTTAACTCTAAAATCTGGATTAGACATAAAATAAAGTATTCAGATTCATTCACAAATGTGAAAATGAGCTGAGAGTTGAACAAATATTTTTTTTTTTTTTTTTTTTTTGGGTGATTAAGGGATAATGACACAAATGATTGTTAAAAGCCAACATGCAATGAAATGCATCATATTTTATGAGAAAATGTGATGTTTTCAAGCAAAACATGTAATTATTTGTGGATTTACCACCCCAAAATTGGTAAGAAACTAGTATATGATTTTATTCTGCAAATATGATACATAGCGCTGTAATCAATTAATGCATATGTTTGAAAACAAATGTTTATTTTTGACAGACGGCTGGACGGAAATGGCTGGAGCAGCGGCAGCGTGTCTAGAAAAAAAACGTTGCATTTGTCAACTGAAATGTGCACTTATTGCATACTGGTAAGCTGAAATGACTTACAGTATTTGCCATCCAAATGCATGTGTAGTTCCTCTGTGTGTATACGAATACATTTTCCCTGTGCTTTGTCGCTCCAGAGCTGATCTATCATTCCAGTGATGGGTCTCCAGCTGGACCCACACACCTTGTGCATAATCCAGTCGCTGGAGAACAGCAGCAGGTATTACTCACAATCCCACTCATGCCATTACATGTCACAGGGGATTTGTTGATGTATATGTTTACACTCAGCTACATGTTTATGTCTGCATCCACTCATGTTTGCACGTATGAGCGCGCTTGTCTAAATGAAATGCAATGAACAAACTGTGCAGCCAAGTGTTTATTTCTGTAATCCCATCCACAAATCCAGAATCAGACGTAAGCGATGGTCAAATATGGACAAACTGTTTAGTTAGAAATTGATAAGCAGGAATGTAGACAGCAAGGACATGGATTACACACGTTAAACATTCAGAGCACCAGACACAGCAATCATGTGGAAGAGAGGTTTATCAAATGTGCAGAAGAAGGGGAAAAAAATCTAATCAAATACAATAAATAAATTAATTGCTGCTTAATATTTTTGTGGAATGTGTGCATATATTTTTTTTCATGATTAAAGTAAATTGCGTTATTGCATTAAACATTTGGACAAAAATGGACAAAGAAAAGACCTGTACACAAAATTAATAATACAAAAATATGTTTATGATATATATGAACGCCTGTTTCTGTCTAAGGAAAAAAGTAACTGAGAAATAAAATTTAAACTAGAAACCAAGTCACTTTGTGAGATCTAATGTAACAACACAGTGAAATATATCATACTGATTATACAAGATGAAAATTAGCACTTTTGAGAAATAAAGTCACAATCATAAAATATAAAGCTGTGATTTTCCCCTTTTTTAATTTTCTGGAATACAGGCTTCCATATACACAAACTCTTTAATATCATCAATCTGATTCAGTAAAGCTGATTAAACATATATTTGATGTAAATGAAGTAGTCTTACTCTCAATAGATCATCAGCCAAAAGTCAACACAGTGTAAGATCAGAGCATAGAAGAGCCAGACTCATTCTGTTCTTAATTATTTAGGCTCGTCTTGGAAAGGCTAATCAGGTCTGTCTGAGATGTGAATTGTGGTCTGAACAACAAACTCTCTTTAAAATAGAGAAAGAAGCTGATGGAAAAAAGAAAATAAGGTGGCGAAGGAATGAGTCAACGTCCTTCAGAAAGACCTGTGAGATAAATGAATATTGGAAAAGTTGCAGGGTAAGTGATGTATGCTAAAACATCTGTATTACTGGCAACTTTTATCTCATATGCCTTTATCAGAGTTTGATTACTTTAGAACAAGACTGATTTATTTATGCTCCAACAGCAAGTTTGGTCGCATGAACAAACAATCTACGGGCTAATTGAGGCACTCGCTGTGCTTTCATTAGACCGTTGCTTCATGTACCGGAAGGTCATGTAGGCTGTTTATTTGTCACGTCTGATTGTCCTCCAGTCAGGTGTGCTGGGAAGGATGAGCTAATGAATGGGGTGTGTGGTGTTTTCTCAGTGGGTGGGAGAGCTGAAGCGGACCACCGTAATGGGCACTGAAGACAGAGGCCAGATAACAGGTGCTTCTCATTACTGAAGACAAGAATACCAGAAAAACAAATGAGGGAGCACAACAGAACATGTTTCATTAACGACTGTTAGTTTGACTTTAAAATGGAGCAAGAGTTTTACAAAATACACTACTGTTCAAAAGTTCAGGGACGCTACGAGTGTCTTTTGCTCACCAGGCTGCAAACAATAAAAACACAAATATTGTGAATTATTTTTATAATTTATAATACCTGTTTTATATGTGAATATATGTTATGTAATGTAATTTATTGCCGTGATCAAAGCTGAATTTTCAGCATCATTACTGCAGTCTTCAGTGTCACATGATCTTCAGAAATCATTCTAATATACTGATTTGCTGCTCAAGAAACATTTCTGATTATCAATGTTGAAAACTCTTGTTCTGCTTTATTTTATTTTATTTTATTTTGTTTCATTTTATTTATTTTTTGTCATTGTTTTACCATGATTCTTTGATTATTTATCAAATAAATGCAGTATTTGTGAGCATTAGAAACTTATTTCACAACCAAACAATAAATAAATACATTTTAATAAGTACACTTGATGCATTTTTTTTTTGCGTCTTAGTTATTTGAGTTAAGAAATGATGAGAAATGATGCACATCGATACACAGGATGACATTAGGCTCCCATCATTTCATTTGACCTGATTTTAATTAGTCTGATGGATGTATCCTGTGCCAAGAAGATGGGCTTCTTATTAACCTTGTATTCCCCCATTTCCCTCAGTTGGCTGCTGCCAGTGCAGTAACCTGGACTGCGCCAATGCAGGAGGGAGGAGAGGGGTAGAGCTAGTTAAACACATTAGGCCAGGAATCCATTTTAGTGATGTATTGATTCATCTCAGAGGGACGTGGAAGCCGTCGAGAGTCACCGAGGTCTTTTATCCTTGTGCTTACAACATCAAGATGTTTCTCTCTCTGGGAAACGGGTAAAGAGACTTCTCAAACAGCTTCCTAATTTGTCCTGAACAGTCACTATGAAGACTACAGTGGTTTTCTATATAGTGGGCTGATGCCTCTCAAGCATGGTTTAGCAAGAGAATGCACAGACGTTTCCAGTGACAGTCATTTAAAGCTCATGGAGCGGTCGAGTGTGCGCTTCGACCTGTGTGCCCTCACTCGTCACCAAGCCTTTTCGATTAAGTGAGTTAAAATGCTGCATCTAGTTGAAGTCAATGTGTTTTAGCCCACTGTGTGACTCGAATGGTAAAAAGGAAGAGGTGACCCAACAAAAGACAGACCTATGGCAGCTTTCTTCCTTTCGCAACGACACAACGAGTTGCGCCAATTGCTAATTTGACATTTATGACTCTGGACCACAAAACCAGTCATAAGTCGCATGGGTGTATTTGTAGCAATAGCCAACAATACTTTGTGTGGGTCAAAATGATAGATTTTTCTTTTATGACAAAAATCATTAGGATATTAAGTAAAGATCATGTTCCATGAAGATATTTTGTAAATATTCTACCATAAATATATCATAACTTACTAAACTGCTAAGGACTTAATTTAGACAACTTTAAAGGCTATTTTCTCAATATTTAGATTTTTTTTTTGCATCGTCAGATTCCAGATTTCCCTAGATTTTTTTCCAAATATTGTTCTATCCTAACAAACCATACATCAATTAAAATCACACTAAATAACCTTTCAGATGACCAATAAAACATTTGTTAACCTTATTAAAGTATCCAATCTAAAGTTTAAAATTTAGCTGATGCTTTTATCCAAAGTTACTACTTATTTATTACAGAAAGCTGTGCTGACATATTCCTTTTTGAAATAGGAGTTGTTGGATAAAAGATCTAAAAAAGACCATTAAACGTTTACTTTTTTAGAATTGCCTGCTAAAGATGGTTCAGAAGGTTTAGTTTCCATTTGATTTTATGGAGCTAAATATCACTCTGTTTTTAAGAATATCTTTCCATGTTACAAATAAATACGTTTTGATTCAAATATTGTTTATAAAATATTTCAAATAATTTTCAAGCCTGTCACTCACCAGTTTCAAGCAATCTATTTCATATTCCATATTGGACTTCACTCTGCAAAACAACAACCAATAGTATTTTTTTGTGAAATATTTGTATTATTGTTAAAATACCATTTATTAGAATACAAGTCTGATGTGAATATATATTTTTATTACACATTAGCATGTGAGCAACCAGTATCTATCACAGTAACAGCTGATTCATTTTGACATTTCTGACTTAAACCAAAAATGACTCGCGGTTTGATAAGGGAGTCAATAACGGCCTTAAATGATTGAGTGAGTGAGCTGAGTGTTCACCAACGAGCAAGATTCAAGAACAAATTCCATGAATCTTTTTGACTGATTAAAAATATACCGGTTCATAAGAGTCATTTGTTCACGAATCGGACATCACTTCACTCGCTGTGCTCATTTGAGCACGAAACACTGCGCAGCGAGATCTGACTCACGGACACGCACACAAGTTTCTTGACTGTTTTTATTTATTTTCTGTGATTTATTTTATTTTTGTTCTGCCGTTTTAGTTGCAGTTTGGATTTTTGAGGTATTAAAAGGCTAATTTATTCACTTTTTAGGGTTCGCTTGTTGACATAATGGCATAGGAATTAGACCGATTACTATTTAGGCTAGTAGGTTTATTAAAAGATAATTAGGTCAGCTGACTGGAATTTAATTTTGATCTGTAAAATAACATTTGCATACCATAGAGGACAGCAGATGCATGGAGACAGCAGAGGCTTTGCGTTCTCATAGCAGCTAATTTGCAGTCCCACTTTTTACTCTTTTTATTATTTTTGTGGTTAAGAGTATGTCAGTCTGTGTTAAAGAAAGAATTTATATGGAAAAAATATTGGTTATTCTGAGAAAAATAATGGGTTTTTAGCATTTTTTAACTACAAAACCTCAAAACGTCACAGAATGACTGTTTTTATTGCTACAGCATTAGTTAACACCTCTAATTTTCACATTCTTAGGATTTTCATGTGTAGAAACAGCCACCAGCACCATAATCAAGATCTACTGCTGCCGCACCTTCTTGACTTGACCAGTCTGCTCTTCTGCATCAGTCAGAGCCACATGAATGGACGAATGGGTGAATTCTACAAGCTAATTTGATGCGACATGCTTGAAACATCGACTGGGAAGGTGGGAAGGTTAAATGGCCAACAATGTGTTTGATCCTCAGATTTATCCTGGATGGATCGACAGTCATCAAAAGCATGTTGCTGTCATACCAAATTCAATAACTCCCCCATCATGTCATGAAAATCTCATTATCTGCCGCTGAAAAATATCTCCAGATATCGATTTCTCTGATTGCTACCTTCATTCTTTCTTCTCCTGTCTGGCTTTGTCATTTGTTTTCAGCTTCTTTGTGAGCTGTATGAATGGGCAGTGAGTATGTTCATTTAGATGAAGGGGAAGCAGACAAAGCACTTCACATTGACAGAATAAGATCATAGACTTATTCTTCCGTGCTAATAGAAACAAAGTGAACGGATTTATAATATGGACCTGTTATTGATATACAGGGCTAGGCTGGGCAATACATCAAATATTCATGATTTCCTGCAACATCCTAAACATTGTAATCATTAAAATGCATTTTTTTTTTAATTTTGTTATTAAGTTTCCTAAAGACATTAAATTAGTTTTGTGACCCTTGTTTGTCTTGTGAATAACAGAGAGCCTAGACAGATGATTAATCTCTAATTTAAACTTTAGTAGAAGAATGATTTTAGAGTTTTATTCATCAAACTAGTGAATCAAAGTATAACTTAAACTATAATATAAGAACTGAATAAATTTAATCAGGGTGATGGTATTGAACTTGAACCAATAAATGTACACACAATTTAACATCAATACATTAATAAATAAAAACTTTAACTAGTTTTCTCAAAAATAAAAAAATGCCTCAGTTGGACCTACAGTACAGGGCCTCAAATGGATGAGTAAATCTGTGACTCATTTTAGTGAATTGGTTTATTCAAATGGTTCTTTGCAGCAGCTAGAATTACATGAACCATACAAGTGAACCAATTAATGTGACATACAGTATGAGAGAAGGGGGCCAGTTTAGAAGAAGCACGTTTTCAAGATTAGACGAGCACAGAGCTGAACTCTCTCTCTTTCCAGAGCAAATATTCCAGCTGTTACTGCAGGATTGTGCTTTGATCCGGGACATACTGTATTATGGAAGGATGATGGCTTTGGAGAGACACTCTCTGCTTGTGACCGCTGCTTTTTTCTTTCATGGTTTGACCTCTGTGGACAAAGGAGTCCAGAAAAAATGTCTGGATAAAAGAAACATGAAAAGAAACAGACACTCTTCTTAAAAGCTGTAGAACTCCAAATGAACTTCTTCTGAACTTCCATCCGACATTATATAAAAAAAAAACACGACAACTACTGCACACCAACCTCCAGAGGGGTGTTTTAAAAATGAAATAAAGGGTTGTTGCTTTTTCATCTCACAACCTCAGTGTTTACCCTCAGTCCAGCAAGTTGAGTGTGAGGAACAACAGCAGCGAAGGCCTGCAGCAGCTTTTCATTTACTGCCATGCAGCTTTCGTGTCTGCGGCGGTTTTGTGTTGTTGAGTCTCTGGGGTTTGTCATTTCAAAAACACAGCTGCTAATTAGCGGCTTCACAAACTTTTTAAGTCTTTATACTGTAGGCTAGGGTTGGGCTGTATAGCTCAAAAGATTACACTTCGATATTTGTTAGCCTTTTTGATAATATTTGGTATATATAATTATATGTTTGTGTTTATTGATATATTCACTCTTTGCCAAGTATATTCGTAATGCTTCATAAGAGTAATGCTTAAATTAAAACTAGTATAAATCTAGTTTAAAGTAATGCATGTTGTTCTGAAGTGCTTAATAGCAGATACAGTAGTTTGGGGTCATAAGAGTTTTTAATGATTTAAAAAGAATCTCTTGTGCTCACCAAGCTGCATTTATTTGATCAAAAAAATACAGTAAAACATCAATACTGAGAAATGCTTTTACAGTTTGAAATAATTTGAATATATTTTAAAACATAATTTATTCCTGTGATCAAAGCTGAATTTTCGGCATCATTACTCCACTCTTCAGTGTCACATGATTTTACCATTTTAAATTTTTAAACATTTTCACTTTAAACATTAGCAGACATAACGCAGACTATATCCAAAGTGACTTTATCCATTCAAGTTATACACTTTATATACAAAGTTAAACACAGTGACTCAACTCCCTGTCTGTTTTTCTTTCTAGATTGAGTCTCGCTTGCAGTTACAGGAGGGCAGCTTATCTTAAGACGTTCCTAAGCTCGGGGAAAACTGACTGAAATTTTGATTGAGTTTTAACGTCGCATCCGCATCCAAAAGATGCAGGCGACAATGTTCCAGTCTCTCTCTCTCGCTTCTCTCTAATGTTTCCCTCTATCTTTACTCTGGGGGTAAAGCTGAAATAATAGAAAGGCTTTTGTAAATAAACGAGTCGTGTTTTGCTTTTGATATTCATTTCAGCTCTGATGGAAACTCCCTGCTGATGTGGCAAAGAGAGGATTCACATTTTCACTCTGCATGTTTGGAGGGGATGAGAATGACTAAGAGAAACTGCATGAACCTCAGTGTTAACCTACCAACAAAATTACTGATGACAGGTTGACAGAGGTTGTTTTGATTAGGTTTTTTGATTCACAGTGAATTTAAATGAATAAATATGACAAAACATTGACTAAATTGAAAAGTTACATTCTTAAAAATAAAGGTTCTTTATTGGCATCAATGGTTCTATGAAGTAGGTTCTTTATCATTGAAAAAAAATTCTTTAGATTTTTAAAACATTCTTCAAAATGGTTCTTTTAGGAACTGTTAACTGAAAGGTTTCTTTGGAACCTTTATTTTTAAGAGTATAATTTTGTCCAAAAGACGTTCTAAATTCCACATGTTTGCTATGAATGGGAAGTTACTACAAAAAGTTGTTTTAAATGCTTTTCTGAGCTCAAAAAGTCATGCGTGGGGGCCCTGGAAAATGTCCTTATGGGGGTCCTTGGGGGGGATGGGGGGGGGGGTATTTTATTATTATTTTTTTTGCAGTGTATTGTAAACAGAAATAACTTTTAATTATTTTGTTTTATTTTTTTATTTATTTATTTATTTATTTATTTTAACATTCCAATAACCGTTTATTTACAACTTCGAAAAATAAGTGTTTGCCCTTTGACTTGACATCTTTTTCTCCAATACACATCACATGTGTTGCTTCTAATGAGACACTGGAATATTGAACTTCAGCCACCAGAGAGCATCAAAACCTTATTCCATTTTATCTCTCTGTCTTTGTACTGCAAACTTATATAAAACTTTGGATTGCACTTTTATTTTATACAAAAGACCAAAGAGGACTGAACATGTGAAGACAAACTATAAGGTTTTTAATAAAGTGAATAGGTTTGAAAGAAATGAGAATTGAAAGCTGATAGAGAGCCTACCTGCCTTGTGTTTTACTCTTCAAATCAGTGCAGATGTTCAACGGTCACACTTTGTTCTTTAAATAATTCCTTACCATCTAAAAATGGTTTTCATTTTTCCTTGCTGTTAAAATCAATTAGCCTTTGTCACTACCGCCGAGCTATTTTGAGAGTTAAGCTGAGCTTAATGTGAACTTTTAATGTTTGCAGCTCATTAAAAGAGTTTCTGGATGATTGTCTTAAGCACGTCACTATTATTTCTTCTCAAATTGGTTTGGCAGACTCAAAATCTCTCCACCTGGAAGAAGAGTGATGAAATAAGTCTTTTGAAGAGAATATAATGGATTGTGTCTTGATGTAGTGCATTTATCTTTCATAGACGGATTCATTTATAATCAGTTCGTCGTTAATAACTCTCTTTCTGTTCGGGGAATGGCGGTTTAATGATAGCAACGACTGTCTGGACTTTTTAAATGAAATTTCAGCCTCTAGGTGCTTACATAGGGAGCCGATGCAGACCGGCCCTTCCACAGACATCGGATCGATAAATCTCTATGTATTTCTTGATGTCGATCAATAGAGTTGCCCTCTCAGCAAAATACTGATTCTGTGTCTCCCATCTACCTCGAGTCACCTAAAGGTTGGGAGAAATCTATACTGCCTCGCTGTCAACAACGCTGCGGTTATTTTTATAATTGTAAAAGCATATACACGGTGAATGCAGCACTTTTACGTCAGCCATGAACTCCTGTCTGAAAGTGTGAAACTTTATAATTGGATTCATGCCTGGTTTTAACCTTGTGCATGTGCTTTTTCCTCTTAATGAATTGTTTAACCGTTGCACCTTTAGACAGTGTTTTGCATGCCAGGAAAAAAAATAAAAATCACGTGGCAAAAGGGATAAACGTTAACCATGGTTTAAAAAAATGGTTGAAATTGAAATCTCACATGTCCCAGATGTGGGGGCAGATAATGCCTCTGTTATTAGCTAACATTTGATGTACTATATTATAATCTATTTTATTCCTATCTAGTTATGTGTTTAATCATAACTAGATAGGAATAAATGTCAGATATGTCTCAAAGCAGAGCTTTGTTGAACATGTGGCTAATATGAAATGCTTTTGATGAAAAAGGTCTAAAATCAGCTCTGAGAACACTGGAACAATTCAAAAGAAATGTTGAACCTTACCTAGGGACAGTGCTTTAAAAAGTATTATTTTATTGTGAATTGATATTTTGCACATTATTTACAGCTATTGTATTAGATGTTGGAGATAACCGTATTGCTCAGATTGAGAATACTTGATTTTATATACATATATGTGGATAGGGATAACATTTTTTGTCCTCATGTTTTTTTTTTTTTTTATGTTCTTTTTTCCCCCATAATTGAATGCTTTTCATATGTAAATACAACAAAGATTATTGTAGTATATTTTAAAAGAAAATACTATTTCAGTCTTTCTACTTATTTTATGTTTTATTTAATGCTACTTGGTGTTTCTTTGTAATTATTTGTGAAATTTACGAGTGGTTTCTTAGTGAAAATAGCTACATTATTTTTAGTGTGCACAAGACCACAGGTGAAAATATTCCTATTGAACATTTTTTTCTAATTTAATAAAATGTATTCATTACAAATAATATAATATTATTTTAATTACTGTATACATTTTTCAGTGAATTTAATTTAATTTAAAAATTTGACATTTTATATTTCCTTCTTTCGAATTTACTGTACTTATTTGGTTTGTAACCTATCTATAGTATATTTTACACCCCTTTCTTTGATCAAAATCTAAAACTTCCTTTTTCTAGGTTTTTGCTCAACCCCTGATTTGTACATTTTCGGACTCGTATGTGTCATGAAGCAGTGGGTGGTATCGCCACATTGAGTTTTGGGATCTTGTTGACTCATCGGGATGTTCATGTGGCTTTATGTCTTTATATGCTTAACAAGATCTGTGACCCAACTTCCTCCACAGCAAACTGGGTGTTAAAAGAGTTGACAGCGAGCCTTAACACACAGGCCTTGTTATTTTAGACTGTGACCCTTATGTCTCCAGCACCCACGTTTCAACACGGCTCTAAACACATTTAGATATCTTTGATGGCATCTTTCATACTGTGACGGGACGAGCCAACGACAGACACAGTGGGCGTGGCGTCAGGCCTCGGAGAGGTTTTTATTTAACAGAAAAACCAAAACAAGGGGGAATAAAGTGTCCAAAAGGGGAACAGTGTCCAAAACAACAGGGGAATCTGGTGTCCTCGTCGTGCTGCGGGGTTCGTGGGCGTCTGGCAGTGTTCACGGAGGGAAGGGTCCAGGTAAGGGGCGGATTCCGGTGGCCGCACGCGCTCCCCTCTTGGGTCCGGGGCGCGAGGGGCGGCGGCTCCTTCTAGCGGCCGCATCCTTCTCTTTGGCCGCGGCACCTTCAGGGGATGGACGGCCATGGCATTCTGGCCTGATGGCCGTGTACACGGGTGCGGTCCTCATCCGGACCGCGGGTCCGGCAGCTCACGTCTCCGGTGGCGCTGGAGTCCCTCAACGCACCCTTCCTGGACCCACGAGGACACCAGTGTGCATGCACGGGAAAGAGACCGGTCTCTCGAGGAGAGGCGCGTTGGGCTTTTAAACAGTGGCGGTGATGAGGCTCCATATCCTTCAGGTGTGCCCCATCACACGCCGCCAGCCCTGACTCGTCCAGCGCCCCTCCTCTCTCCCACACCCACTCCTATCGGGACCCTGGTGAAGGGCGGCGATCTAGGACGGGGTGCCGGTGATTACCACTAACTAGTCATCTTACCCAACAAGATAAATTATTTTAAGTCAGCTGAGTAAAGGGTGCAGTGCCGCTAACTAGTTTACTTTTCTCACATGTTCAAGCCATTTCTATAGATCAGAATATCACAGAGACTTGGAGGTGGACTCTTTTGACTTGGACTAGTAAGCTAAAAGTTTTGTGTGTGGAAGCACTACCCGCATTCGCTTTAAAAAATTTAGTTTGAAATACATGAAAGTGTCCCACATTGGATGGTCCTCTCTAATTCTTAATGCTCACGTAGTTCTGAACGGTCTGGTTATGTGTGGCTTTGATTGGCAGTTTTGGAGAGTGTAGGGCTCTTTACAGATCTCCCATCTGCCTCTTCCATCCAAAATCCATCAGAAAGCAGTTCACTATAAGAGGTCTGAAGGAGAGAGGAAATCTCATTAAGAACTCCAGGGGCATCAGAAGAAGGTTCTGTGGTAACAAAAAGGCAAAGTTTAATTCAGTCCAGTTAATTGAATCTACAAGCCCTCCGCCACTTTTTGCTGCTCAGGCGTTCTGCGACGTTGGCTCTAAAGGACCCTTCTTTCTGCACTCGTTCCTTTCCTTTCCAGTGCTTCTCGGGGATGAAATCAATTTCGTTCAGGGGCCACTTTTGAGTGCCCTTCTGGAACATACACAGAGCTGTTTAGTAAAGGGTCACCGCTGACATTTTTAGTGCATGTAATGCCAATGTTTGGTTAGGGATGACATGAACACTGAAAATTAAAAGGTGTCATTAATCACCTTCACTTATGGGTCCGCTGTGTGGCCTGCTGTGAATGGTTCACTCCACGATGTTGCAAAAAACTCCACTGAACAGCCGTACTTTGGCAATCTGTCATGCCTGGTTTATGTTTAAAAACAAACAGGAAACGGCACTTTCACGCCAGCCAAATGAACCAAACTGCAATGTCACTTGGACTTGAAATCATACCAAAAACTGTAGTGATAGCACCATTTCACACTTTTGAGATTATCGCCAACGTAAAATCAAAATCAACCTTGTTTACTTTCATAATGCTAATTACTGGTCTTATTGTGGACGTTATTCCGAATACCAAATTATTTGGCTTTACAATCAAAATTAACTTGATCTGCCCACTTTTCTGCTGGCATCATTTAGGGGCGTTTACATGAACTGATTAATTTACACAACAATGGAATTTTGGGGGCTGAAAACTTTTGCAAACAATACCATGTAAACTGCATAAATGTAAATTTGTGACAATGGTGACTTCATGCGCATTAATATTATGTGCTATTGCTATTAATATTATGTAATATTACGTGTTCGGTCTATAGGTGCATGCACAGGTGTGTAGTGTTTCTTTATAGAAGGAGTTTTTATTTCGCAGATCCATTCAAAGAGGGATAGTTTTAACAACGTTGTTTTTATGCAAAAATTTTCAAAAACACAAATGGAAGTTATTTCCATTTCAAGGACATTGTTGTTGTTTCAGTGAACCCATAAGTAGACCATTGAATAATGTTAACCAATAGCAGGGCTTAAACCACCCTGGACATCACGGGCCCACCAATAATTATAAATGATTCTAATAATTACAAGTTATTCCCCCTCCCTCCTCATTTTTTGATATTTGACAATATTTGACGACAAGTTTTAAAAGTAACATTTTTAGGCTAGTCAAAGAAGTTGAAAGATTGAAAGGTACCATGTAAGCAGCTAAACATTTAATATTTGACATAAGAAATGTTAAACAACCAACAGTAATATCCAGTGGTACAGACTTCTCAACCATTTTTTGTCCTATTTTGCTGTTTTGAATCAAAAATATAGTCACCACAAGCATTTTTGTTTTCAGCTATGTAATAGTCACTATGTATTTGTATTAGGCATTTTTGTTTTCAGCTATGTAATAGTCACTATGTATTTGTATTAGTCATACTAGTAAGACTGAATGTGTGCATTTTTTAAATAAAAATTCTTTGCAAACATTGCAAAAATAATTGCTTTACAAAAAATTATTTTACTGTTCTTATTTCTTTTTCTTTCTTTTATTCATTTAATTATTTAAAATAAAAAGACATATAGCCTTGTCAATTTTATTCATTGAATTATTTAAAATAAAAAGACATATAGCCTTGGCCAATAGCCAAACAGCTGTTTAGCAGTTGCTTTTAGCAAACTTTCATTCTGTTCTGTCTAATTCTGGTACTTAACATCCAACTTCACAATCCAGTCAATTCCAAGTGGATAAAATTCAGTCCAACCTTACATTTTTTTTTCTTCTTCAGTCAGATATCCAGATATTCACATTACATAATTTTTTTCTTTTTATTTTTAAATTGGTAGCAAACATCAATTTGCAGTGCCTTGAAAGCTTTTTAGAAGCTTGATTTCAATACCCTCTTGCTCTTATACAGCAGATATACAACCTGAGCTCTTTTCCTGACATCTTATACTTCAGCATGAAGTGGATTCCATACAGCGCTCTCAAAATCAAACCTTGAATATCATCCATCTGCACCACCCTCTCTACTGAATACACCCCCATGCACATACATTTCCCTCTTCTCCACAGCTCTTACCGTATGAAGGCAACATGCTCTACTCTTTCAGTCATCTGTCCATCTTCTCAAGAAAGGGCCTTGCATTGCATTACGTCTGTGGCTCATCGATTCGCTTTCACTCGTAAAGTGCTATTGACTAAAGTATGCACGCTCAGTAGTGCAACTCCTGCAATCGTGCACAAAACCCTTTGATCCTTCTCACCTCCACACCACTTTCACCTCTCATTCAATTATAAATAACCACAGATGGTTTACCCTCAAAACTCTTTCATCTGTTTGGTATGAGGGTTGTTTCAGAGGCAGGTCGAGTACAGTGGTTCTCATCTGGTTTGGCTTCAGGATGCAGATTTCATGTTGAACATTAAGTGCAAGTATTTGTTTGTTGGAGTGAACAAAAATGTAATTAAAACATTGAAATGTGTTTATATTGTTTTATAGCCTACAACAGTTGTTTTTTGGATTTTTCCATGACTATATTTGCAGTTTACAAAGCCAGTAGGTGGCGATAAGTGACTCATGAATCTTTCAAAAACATTGATTCATTCAGAACTGAAACAAGACTTTATGAGTGGTTCTTTAAATCGTTAATTTAAAAGATTTGTTTAAACTCGGAATCATCCAGGAACCAAACATGTAACGGTTTTTGTGAATGAACCATTGAATCATTCACTCAACCGATTAGTTCAAACACTGATTCACCGGGTTCATATAACAATGATTCATAACTAATGTTATGTTGTACAAAAAAGTTTATTGGAAGATTGCACATGTAGTATGTAGGATTAAAACTGTTATAAATTATAAATGGCGCCAGGGTGATGGGGAGGAGATGAATTTGAATAGTCTTTTTTTTTTTTTTTCGCACGAAAAGTATTCACGTAGCTTCATAAAATTAGAGTTGAACCCCTGATGTCACATGGACTATTTTACCGATCTCCTTGCTACGTATCTGGACCTTGATCATGTAAGGATCATTTTTGGGTGAACTATCCCTTTAACTATATGCTGGGTTGTTTCAACCCATGTTCAAATATAGACTACCCCAACTTGGGTTCAATTTTTAACCTTCATCCATATTTGACCAAAAATAGGATTGAAACAACCCAGCTTTTTTTTAGAGTGTAGTTTTATGAATTTGCCATATATAGATGTTTGACTGGATTCACAGGGTTTGGTATGAACAAAAGACATGGTAATCCTTCCCTTGTTAAAAGTTGATAAACCTTTTTGTTCTGTTGTCCTCCTAAGTATACATGATTAAATGGTTAGTTGCGTTTTGCATTGTTTACCAGCAGAAAACCAGCAACCCACCAGTTGAGAGCCACTGGTTTAGATCATAGCCCTCCAACTGAGAACTCAGAGCGCTTGGAGCCACTGCTGAGAGATTTTAATTAAGAGACCTAATTCAGCCTGGGTGAGATGCCAGCAAAAGGCCATGCCATGTGGGCTGGCACAGTCCGTAAGAGCTTGACTCACTGTGTGTGCATGTTTGAGAAAGGAATAATGTGTGAGCAAAGAGTTTCAGGGTTTTAGTGTTGCTTGGCAGCGGTATTGGATGCTGGATGCTGCTATGTTACATCTCAGAGAGAGGTGCTTTTTTGAATGGCCTAATCAAAAGTCAATTGCCATTAAAAAGAAATGCAGGTTTTTGCTTCTACACTGTTGTAATATAGTACACAAGGTTACAACACACACACACACACATAATATATATATATATATATATATATATATATATATATATATATATATATATATATATATATATATACACACATTATATTTTACTCAAAATTACACCACTAATTTGGCTGTTTGATTATAATGTAATTTTATTTAATTTATTAAAACAAGCTCTTCTTTTTCCATTTTTAAATGTTTATATGTTTTTTCTTAAATCTCTTTTGTAGTGCACTGTAGACATTTTTTGAAGCTTTGACAGATGCAGCGCTATCTCCGATGCTCTCTCTAAAGCGTACAGCTCTTCCACTGGCTTCTTTAGACTAGTAATCTTAAAGCTGTGCATCTCTGACTCTCAGCCACTTGTACACACTGATACCACAGTGAGCCAGAGATTACGAGCCCTTTAAGATGAAGACACATCTCTTTCTGGGTTTGTATGTGAGTGCTTTGGTTATCTGGATGTATTCCAAAGGGCTTTCACATCAAAAAACACTCCTGGGTTTCTTCGCTCTCTCGCCGTGTCCTTCCAAGGTCTGCTGTTCATGTCATTTCTATAATATAAACAAAACAATACTCCACTGCCCCAAACCAAACTCAACTTACCACCCTAATAGAATATCAATTCATAATAAACAAACAAAAATTATGTTGCATATCATATACCCAGTTGTGTTTTGCCCACATGCATCCTTCATCGATAATGCAATCCCAGAATTCATTGAGGTAAATGCCCAAATTACAAATTGCTCCATCTGATTAAAAATGAAGTACTTAATACCCAGTATTTGTGTTCTATGCAATTTTGTGCTTATTAGTGTATTGCATCATTAGCTTGGCAATGATATACGTATCTGTGAGCATTAGTGGGGTCTCTTGTGCACTTCACGTTAGGGACCATTAATGGATTTGTTGCACATGCAGAGTGTTTCAAATCAGTCTCTTAGGAGATTCCATTTTGGTCAGGATGCTGCCTTAGAAGTAGCTGTCTATGTAGACGACTCACTAGGGTTTAGAATAGAGCCTAAGAGGCTGTCCCAATAAATATGTTTTACATGAATGGTTTTGTTCACATTGCACTTTAATCTCGACCTTTAGCATTGACTGCCTGCAGTGTTTAGGCAAATGCATCCAAAATCCAATTGATATCCATTTAATCTGACAAATCTAAAAACAAATTGCTATAGTAATAATCTAAGAAAATAGCTCTTATTGTGGTTAGGAGTGATAAAAAACTAAGACTTTAAAAATATATCATGTCTGCTTATGTCCATCCTGCTTAAAAAAGATTTATTGCCATTGACAAATTGATTTGTCTTTTTTTAAACATGAAAAATGCCTGAAAAATGTTGGGGTAAGACTAATAAACGTAAGATATATTCTCAGAAAACAATTGACATTTAATCTTATAGATTTTGCTTCTCATGTTTTGTTTTTAGGATATCTTCTTTTACAAATTATTAACTCTTTAATGCATTTTGCCTACTAGAGTCAGCTGTACTGTTTGTATGTATGTATTATAAATAAATATATTTTTTTTTTTGCATTAAACTAAATATTGGCCATCTCCCTTCAGCAATATTGCACTTTACGATAACCGCTGTGTTTGAGAGACTCATTCATTCTGTTTCAGGTATGATTGCTTCATGTGTAAAAGACATGTGTAAATTTAACAGTTCCCACAATTTCAGACAGTTTACAGAAATGTATTGCCAAGGAGGACAACATTTCATTGCTGTGTTTATTTAGCCATATTGCTGTTTCTCTGATGTTTATGAGCATACTAAGGATAAAGCTTTTTAATGTCCAGCCCAACATCAAATTCACATCACAAAACAAATCACATCAAATTCATACCATACCCAAAACAAAAACCAAATTAATTAAATAAAATACATACTTTAAATTTAATTTTTTTGCCCTTTCAACACTCTTGAGAGAATGTCTATAATGGAAGTCACAATTTCACAAATTTTAATGCAAAAAGCCATTATCTGAATCACATTTTAAGACTTTTAGTAAATGAAGGAATGAAATGAATACATGGGTTTCTAGAAATGTACACAGTGAAAATTACTGAATGTGAGAAAGTGAAAATAGCCATTATTCAGAGTTCCTGACAGGCAGAAACGGGACCCCCTACAGGAGCGGTGAGCTGTTGAAAGCCATACTGAGTCCAACAGAGCAGGTAATAGTCGGACGTTTCAGTTCTGGTCCCTTAAACACTTTGCTGGCCTTTTGGATAGCGAGTGCAACTAAAAAAAATCGAGTGTGTCATTTGGCGAGACAGAAAAAATATGTGTAGAGAAGTGCAGGGATCCGTTTGATATGCCTTTGCAGATTTTGTTTAACCTCACCTTGCATTCCTGTCCCGTCTCATCGTGAAAAGCATCTCGCGGAAAGTTTCTCAATGTTCCAGCTGTCTTCGTCTGGGATTTCACCCTCTGACCTGTTTTATTTCCTTGAAATGCAGTTACGGAAAGCGTCTTGACATTCCTGCCGTTTATTGTTCTCCATCTCATTTCTTACAAAGCTTGTGCTTGTCAAGTGTTCATTGAATAAATTCTGCTTGCCACTCTTGTTTTAGGCAGTTGTGAGCAACACCTGAGCTCTCTCATGACAATAACCCAACTCATTATGTGCTGTTTTTTGTGAGCACCAGTGAACAGGTAACACTTTCCCTCTGTTCTCCAGGACTTTATGACCTCTCGGATGTATATTGCTCCAATATGACAACACACTCTTTCGATTTCTAGGGAAAAGAATTTGCTCGGGCTGTTTTTCCATCAATAGGATGGGCTGTTATGGATAAAACCTACATGGAGAGGTCACCCTGTCAATATCAACACAATGGGCTTCCTAGTTCCTACACTGCATTTGGGTAAATCTCATAAAGAAATAACCATGGTGTATTTCACTGCAAAATGCCATAATTTTCAAGACAAATAAGCACATGTCATCCTCAGATTAATGAAAGATTTTTTTACAAGTATACTTTACAACTGAAATATGCATTGTTTTTTAATAGTAATTATAATTACATTTTTTACCTCAGGTTGTAAGGTAAATAAGGCTGCTTAATTGTCAAAAAAAAAATTCAGAATGAGTCAGAATGAAATAAATAAATAAATAAATCAAATGTGGGCCTTAAAATAGGATTAGATATCCTTGTTTTCCAGCATCTTAACATCCTTAAAACAAGAACAATTTACGTGAAAAGCAAAATTGTATGATATATTTGATTTATGAGAATACATCTTAAACTAAAATGTGTTTTAAAATGAATTATTTGGTGTGTTTATTTAGTATAATAAATAATAAATTCTGATATTTTGAAAGCTGAAAGCTGACTGACAATTGACTGCTGTGAAATACATTTCCATGCTGATACAATGCCCTCTTCTTATTAAAATATAAATTAATAGTTCAAAAGAGCGATCACATACTGTATGATATATTTTTACAAAAACAATTATCCAGGTCAGTTTTCTGATTAAATCAAGCTTGCTTTTAGCATAAAACCTGCATTAGCCGATACAAATAGTGACATAAATAAATTCACATACATTTCATTATAACCATAAAATACGTTTCATATCCATAAAGTCACAGTCTTGACAGGTGTCTCCTATCTCGGGTGCGTGTAGGGAACTACATCCATGAATTATGAATCAGATTACAGTTTATTAGTTGAGATCTGGGTCCCACCTCTCGTTTTACAGGTGCATGCTGATTTTTAACCAGGACAGTTTCTTATAGTGCGGGCCATGAAATATTCAGCAACTGAAATGGAGTGCAGCTATTAACGTTGTATGCGAGCGCAATATTTCTCCTGTGTATAATAAGCGGTGAGATCTTAAATAACAAACGCCGCACAGAACCCAGAGTTGCACGTGTGAGTTTAAAAACAGAGAAGGTGAATATTACATTTACATTTAGTCATTTTGCAGACACTTTTCTCCAAAGCGACTTACAATTGGGGGATACATAAAGCGATTCTTCTTAAAGAGGCAAACAGACACAGGAAGTGCTTGTAATACCAAGTTTAAGACATTGTTCAAATAAGTACAAGCTAGAAAGAGAAGGAATAAATATATATTACCTTACTAAAAGCAGAGATTCAGCAGTCTGATTCATTCTAGTGATTCATTTGGATGAATCAAATCAGTCAAAGATTCAAGAATTCTGGCATGTTGGTTATTTCTATGCAGAAGTATTTAGTTAAATGCTGATGTCCGTTATGTAATTAGTCTACTCATTTTTGGCTATTATATAAATTAGGGTGTATTGCAAACTTGTTTTAATTGAATTTAGTGTTTTTGAAGTTGTAAATATAGATTATTAGAGTATGTTTTTTTTTTAAAAAAATACCCTTTGCATTACATAATTTTACGTTTATTTAAATGTTACTTTGGTTCCTTGTAATTATTTGTGAAATTTATTAGCAACTTCTGAGTGAAAATTGTTTCAAAATAATTGTTTTTCAGTGTAATGTTGAGAATATTCAGATTATGGCTGGTTTTGTAGTAGACAGATCTCTTATTTAATTACACATTATATCATCAGATAGTTGCTGAATATATTCATATTTAGGAAAATGCATGAGCCAGGTGTGGGAACCTCTTTGCTAATTATGCTGATATATGATAGAAAGATCAGCAAAGTTTCTTCACATTCTGAACTTGAATCATGAGTCTTTAACAACACAGACTTCTGAACAAATATTGAGTCATCAGGCAATTTAGCTTGACATTGACTTAAATTACCTCGCTGAAAGCCCTGTTAAATCCAATTCACCATTACTGGATGAATATCCTCCTTTATTAAGATCTCAGATGGACGATGGCTTTGCTGTGAGGGAAGAAATGACAACACAGAAAAAAAAAAAAACCTATTAATTTCTTCTCTTTTTCATGAAAAGTGGCCCATGTCCTTGACTTTTCTGAGAATTGAGCTGGAAAACCGAACTGCAGCCCATGATCTCCAGCGCATGAAGGATCCAGCATCCTTACAGCCTCATTAATGCCGGAGCATCTGCAGTCCAGTCGCCGACGGCCCGTGGGACTCCAGTGAACGTCCGGAAGAATAAAGGTTCACTGAATCTCTCTACTCCTTTTTAGTATTTTATTCTCTGTTAATGCACAATTTTCATGCTGAGAGACTGTCTCTGTTTCTGTAACTTCCTCATCTCTGACTAAAGAAGGAAGTGACAAAATTGCGATTGACCGGCAGGGTAGTGTGTGCAAATGAAAAAGTATCAGATACTGTATTCTTTGTTCTGCTTCCAATTAATTAGGACCGTAGGGAGCCGAAAATGACTGCGGAACTGTCATGTTTAGAGAACACTGATTTGATTTGTTAATGCTTATGCTATTAATCATGACTGCTAATTTACAATCCTGTCCATCTATCAAGATGATAAGCTTCCTAACCAGCGGTCATCTGTCGGTTTACTGATCTGACATGTTAAATCTATTGGTCAGCTGACTCACTGTCTACAGACACATTTTTTTCATAGAGCTGTTCACACTGATAATGATTTTGTTATATGTATTATTATATTATATAATTGATAATATTATTTTTGTTCAGTATATATTATCTTAAAATATATATAAAAAAATTATAATCGGGCCAAACTTAAAAAAATTAAATCATATTTTAAAAACATTTTAAAGGGGTCATCGGATGTGACATGAACTTTTACATGTAGTTTGAACTGAAATGTGTGTTGGCAGTGTGTGTACACAACAAGTCTATAATGATAAAGATCCAACTAGTGTTCTTTTCTTTTTTTTAATCTCGTTAAAAAATTTCCCCTTTCTGATATCAAGCCATTCTTAGATGCCTGACAGTGTGACGTCACACAGACCCAGGCCCCTCCCACTATTGTTGATTGACACTAACGTTTTACCTTAGACCCGCCCTGAGTGACTGTCATCAGTCTGCCATTGATTCACCGCCGAAGCAGTTGTAGACAAGAATGTCTCCTAAGTGATTGAGGTGTTCTGTTGTTGGATGTAGTAATGAACATAGCAGTCATCATTTACTCCCGACATCTGAGCCGCTCAAGACGCAGTGGATTACGTTTGTTTCTGAAGGGTATGCGCCCCGATCAACCTAAATGTGTTTATGTTCGCACTAATTATTCGTGGTCCAGCCTCACCTACAGAAGAAGTGAGTATAAGGTTCCTTTATGAATCTTTGCAGATCACCTTTCTTAATAATGTTAACAGGTTAGCAAGTTCTGCGGCTAAAGTAAACAGTCTCAGGAGAACGGCTCATCACCCCATGTAAGAGAGGAGCGGAGTCAGCAAAGCTCATTAGCATTTAAAGGAACATGGAAAAAAAACGGTTTGCTGAAAACAGAGCTGATTTTAACAGGGTAAAAATGGTCTTGAGAAATTTTAACCAAAGTATGTTATAGATTTTCATTAAGACCCTAAAGAATCATATCAAGTTGTGGAAAATCTGCATCCAATGATCCCTTTAAAATGTTTCAATTATACTACTATTATTTAATTATTCTGACATACATAAATATACACATTAAAAAAATTAAGTTATGCTAACAAACACCTATATATTAGATTATTATTTATTAAATTAATATTCTATATATTAATACTTTAATATAATTCATAAAATAGTAATTATATGTAGTGTTAAATTATATAATTAAATAGATTATTTGTGTTGCTTACTATTTGTTAAATACAGTAAATATGATAATATATAATATAATTCATAATTAATATATTAATTAAATTAATAAATTAATTTCTAACCTATTTTTAACCCTTCTCTCAATAATTGGCCCTAACTTCAAAATCCAATAAATTTTTTATCCAATGAGCTTTTTCAGCTAAGATTTCTTTTCAGTCTTAGATTTCAGCTAAAATGAGCCGTGTTTCAAAGAAGCATAATTTTACTAACGTTCTGAATGAATTGGTGTGTGAATTCACCCTCAGATATACAGATCGCGAATGCATTGGCCATCTCATTGTGACACATCGACCGGTGGCACTTGTTGGCAAAGAGGTTAGCAGCGATTGAGCCGATAACAGGAGAGTGATAGGTTAATTCACCTGCTCTCGCTCCTACCTTACCTTGAAGAGAACAAAGTGCTGTCCTCAGCTTGTTTTTGAGTCAGTCCTGCTGCAGCCTTGCCCCCCAAATATGTTATGATAATGCTAAAACTTACATAGAAAAGTACAGTCAAGCCTCACTGCATTTAAGTCTCAAATGAACATAAAATGCCACCAGACATGCAAGTAACAGCCGTTTAAATACATTTTCCTTCAAGAGACTGAAACGTACTGTTTCTCCAGCTAAAATTAACATTGGTCCAGCTGAAAAGAGAAAAGAAGGCTAATGAACAAAAGCTAGTCATGAATAACAAGACGGGGCAGACAAAGGGAAAACATAGAACGAGTTTCCTTTCGTCATCCATCAGAACAAAACATGACCTTGAGCTTCACGCTTGGCGAGAGGAACCGTACAGTATAAGGTGGAGTATAAGTCAATTTCTTCACATCTGTACCGTTACTCGGGTGTCTGAACACAACTGATAGTCAATAGTCTCCTTTCACCAGAATCAGACTGAGGAAGAGATTCAGACGCATCCAGGAAGCCGTTAATTATAGCTGACAATACCGGAGTACCGAGATGGAAGAGGAGAAGGTCAAGAAGAGTGAATTAATAAATCACAGAGGAATGTGAGATGGGAAAACATGAAATTAAGACATGAAATGAATTCCGTGTCCTTTATAAATTTGTGAAGGTTTTACCTGCGGCTGAGGCTGTATGGGCAATGTGTAATTTTCTTCTCTGGTATCCATTTTTAACTGTAATACAGCAGAGCGACGTTCTCATATTGATGTGTTTGAGATGACACGTACGGTAGCGGAGCATCTAAAGAGCTGTCAGACCAACATATGAACACAATTCCCATCCGATCAGAGCTGTGAATCATCTTGTCCTTGACTGATGTTGTGTGACGTGTCGATTGTTCATCTCTGAACTCTGACCTGCTCTTCACTGGCCTATAGTACATCATCGTCTGGCCTATAGTAGATCATCGTCTGCCTCAGTCGTTTGCCGCTAAATGTTTCTCCCATCCTATACCCTCATATCAATGTCAGTTATGCTGTAAAAATAATCCTTGTCATCCCACTTTCATCAAACATTCCACTGAATGGTTTGACAAGCATGATTTTCTTTGTTGTTGTATTTTTCTATTTAAATTTGTAGGGTTATATAGTTAACTACAACTAAAACCATAAAACACTTTTTTTGTGACTTTAAACTTTAACTAAATAAAATTAAAAATAATAATGTAATGAATAATAATTAAATAAAGAGTTATTTTAGCTACTTGATGTTTTTAAATAACAAAAACTTAATAAAAAATACAAAAAAACAAACAAATAAATAAATAAATCAATCATCCAAAATATTTATTAAAATATAGTAGTATAGTAGTAAATCGACGGCACTAGAATAACCCTGGTAATATAATATATATGATTCTAATTTAATCTACATATTTGGTCTTGTTTTCCATTAAAAGTAGCTAAACAATAATAGCAGAAGATGCATTTACAGAATTGCACAGGAATTTAAACTCATTTTCTAAGATTATATCTTGAACAAATGTTTATGATTTCTTTAAAATGTATATTTCTACCTCCATTAAGCATGCATTTAACCAGTTCAGTTTATGCTTTAAAACGTTTTTAGATAATATAATTTGAATTATATAATAATATGTTAAAATGTTATTTAAATTGTGCTAAGTTTATATTTTTTGATTACAATTATAAATGTAATAATAATAATAATTAACAAAATTAATAATAATAATAATAATAATAATAATAATAATAATAATAATAATAATGAACAAAATTGAAATAAAATCCTAAAAAGTTATATTCAAAATATATGTTCTAAAAAGGTTTTTTTTTTTTTTTTTTTTTTTTTTTTTGCTTCTCAGATTTATCTTGTTTTATGGTTGTTTATATTACTTAATATAAGTAATAAGTTCTGTTTATGATTTTTTCTTCTCTTTTGTATTGTTATGGCATTTCATGCTTAGAATCAAATAGACACCAAAACCTCTTACTGTACAGCAAATGAAAAGAATCCCTTTGATTACATGAAAAACCTGAGCTCATGACAGCAGCATCCATTGCAAGCACAAATCAATGAACGACATGCAATCTCAATGTAAGGCAATAGTGCCTAAATGCAATTTTCCTAAATGACACCCACTGGATCCACTATCTGATGTGTCTGATATTACGATAACTCACATTTAGATGACGCACAGCTCATCATCTTTGTTTGAATGTGTTAATTTAATGTGATTCATTAGAGATTGTTCCCCTGAGGTTATGAATCTTTTCTGTTGCATAACAAAATATCTGAAAGCTGATTGTAAGAGGCCATCAGCAACAGTTAAATAATGCATTTTGTTTGCCTCAATGCATATTTTAATGCTTGGCCAAAATGGGAGCAGTTTTTGGGTTAATCCATCTGGAAAGGCTGCTTTGCGGCTGATGTTTGACTGTCTTGAACATGGTGACAGCGTTTAGCTGATTGCGTATGCCGATCTGCTCAGATTCTCAGGCTCTATCCCATCATTCCTTTATTTTCCAATCAAGCCCTTGAAGAGGAATCCATCTGAAATTCCTATCTCGAAATAGCAGTATAAGCATCTTATCGATGTGGTTCTAAATGACTGCTCTCTCACATATCCCCTGATTGATGACATTAAAGAACTAGTGAGAAGAGGGAAGTAAGTGAGCAAAATAGATTGAGAGAGAGGAGAGAAATCGTTAGACTGTTTCTGGCAGCTAAGCAAGCCTCCTGTTGATGTGGCCGGGCACAGTTAAGACTGAAATATCCTTAAATTGCTCTCAGACTGCCAAGTATTAGCTTTCACATATGTGCCATTTCTTTGCAATGCCTTTTGTGGATGTATTTAACTGCCTTAAGTATAATAGCATGATGACGGATTGTGTTAACTATATATATAGATCTTTTTTTTATTTACTTGAAATTATTTTTAATTACTAGCATGATTTCTACTTACAAAGTCTTAATTAAAAATATCTTTCTTCCACTTTAGTAATGAGTTTTTTTTTTTTTTTTTCATTGCAGTAGACTATTAAGAGTTGGTAGATTGTGCTTAATTGTCATTAAAATAATGCCACAATGCTTACAATCTTAATGGTCCTTTAAATAGGCTTCATTTTCTTTATGCAGAATATAATTTTGTTATTCCTCTCTTTTGATTTTTAGGGTGAGACACAGTATTACCCAAACATTTCTTGAGAGTTTTTGTGGGATTTACCCAGTTTCACAGTGTCAGTGGATTGTGAAATTAGCAAATGCAAAGTGCCATGAAAAACTAAAGCCTTTACGGACCATGAAACGCAACATTTCATTGCATTGAGGTCTGCTGTTTCACTTGATTGTTTGCTGCCTTCCGTCAGCAGTCCTCCCCACAATCCACCACAGCAATTCTCCAGTGTGTGCTTGTGATCTGGGCTGCAGTCCAGTCTCATGAAGTGATGTGTGCTGAAGGAGAGCCGCTGTAACCTCACTGCGCACTAGAACAAATAGGCCATAGACATGAGCCACGAGCTCCAGCGCAGATGACACAACACTGCTTAATTTTTGAGTTATGATGTCCCGAAAGAATGATTAGTGACAGATCACGGTTGGTTAACTAGCTTTATTTGTATAGCAGCACATGGCTTGCAGTGTAGATTGCATATAACAAATGGGTGAAGGTTTTGTTAGCATTGTCCAGTTAGTTAGATGTCATGACATCTGAATAAAATAAAATAAAATAAAATAAAATAAAATAAAATAAAATAAAATAAAATAAAATAAAATAATAAAATATTATTTTTATTAATTAAAAATAATAATAAAAATTACAAAAAAAAAAACAACAAAATTGCTAAAACTTTCTAATTAAAATGAAAACAGAAAAATAAAGGCAAAAAATTAAATATTAATCAAAATTATAATAGTTTCTCTATAATACTGAAATAACAGTGGTCTTTTAATATGTACTATTCTAATTTAATATGGATATTTGGTCTTGTTTTCCAGTAAACACTGATATTCTTTTTAATTAATTACTTTAATTAATTTAATTACTTTTTAATTATATTTCTACCTCCATTAAGCTGCATCTAACCAGTTAATTGAGGTGTATGCTTTTAAAATATTTCCAATAAGCATATATATTTAATTTATATAAATTATTAAATTAATAATTAAAATTATCTTCTCACTTTTACATCTTAATTAATATCAAGTTAATCTAGTTTTATATTTTATTATTTTTTCTTTTCTTTTTACTTTTACATCTTTTGGAATTTCAAATTAATCTAGTTTTATGGGTTTTACTATATTATATCTTATATTAATATATTATATTATATTATTATATTATATTATATTATATTAGTCTAGTCTATTTCTATACTATATTTTATTTTATTTTATTTTGTTATTATATCTTAATTTTTTTTCTTAATTTTTTGTCAACATGTTTTGCTTAAAATTCATTATGTTTAAAAAGTATATATATATACATCAGGTTAAGAAAACATGTCTGGCTTCACACATCTTTTGACTGATCTTGATCTGGATCTGGTTTGTTTCTGCATAAATTAAGCCCTGCCAGATGGCAAAATATGCTGAAATCACTTCAGAGGAGGAAATGGCAAGACACACGAAAGAGAACCAGACAATGAGAAATGCAAAGCCCCTTGTGATGGCCGTAGATATTGACTGTTGTATCTCCACCAGGTAAGCATTGTTTAAGGCTAACGTTACACTTTGAATCCAGCGAATGAGTCCCTGCAGACCAACGCTCTTTTGTTTGCTGAGTTTGAACTTCTGTAGTGGGAATGAAGCAACCTTTATCAGCCTGACATTGTACTGTATCGTTCAGAAAGGACACTGAAATCAATTACTGACTTTCTCTTTCTCAGAAACCTTACCTGCCTTTATCTACTGAACAGCTTTCCCAGTCACACAGTTTAGTGCTGCAGTGATTTATTTAATTCATACACTAATACACAGACTTCGCAGCCTTCCCGAGATAAAAAAAAAAAAAAAAAAAACTAAAACAAATGACAAAAATGACATTCCGCAGCAAGTAAGTGACGTGCGATATATACCCAAACCTAACAATTGAAACTTTCCGCAGCATGTACGTCTCAATCCTGAGCTTTACAGTGTGAAATGGCACAGCTTTATAGGAGATCATGTAGAGATGAAGGGTCTGCCACTCTGCGTGTCTGTAATGAGACACCATGACACTGTGGTACAGTGTGCCCTCTCGACTGTGAGAACATATATATGCCTGCCAGCGGTCTCTGCAACCCAACATAATTGTCACATCAGATGAGCGTCCTATTGACCCAGTTTTGACATTGAAGCTGTTGCTCTGGAGGAATGGACATTGTATTTCTTTGTGTTAATCTCTCTCTCTCTTTTTTATTTTTTTAAGTCAAGGTCAAGGACAAAAACTGACTGGCCGGGTTGCCAGTAGCCTATATATCAATATTGTTTATTAAAGCTCCAATTCATGTGAATCTTTTAAAAAAGGTGCTTTGGCTGGACGTTTGGCTAGTTAGTTATAGCAGTTAGATGCTACAACCTCACCGTGATGCTGGCTCTTTATTCATGACCATTCAAAAGTAGCTATTTAGTATATATTTTGCAAGCAACATGTATAGTAAGTTGCCTTTTTAATTTATTTGAAGGGCTCTAAAATGTCAAACTAATTCTGGAGCTAATATATTTTTATATCAATATCTCATTATCTGCCTGCCATTTAGTTTGGTTTTGTTTGGTTTGGTTTGGTTTGGTTTAGTTTAGTTTAGCCTAGTTTAGTCTAGTCTAGTTTAGTTTAGTTTAGCTTAGCTTAGTTTTGTTTGAGGGCTCTAATATTTAAAAATATGTCTGGAACAAATCTCCTGTTTATATATAATATATATATATATATAATATATATATATATATCTATATATATATATATATATATATAATATATATATATATATATATATTATATATATATATATATATATATTTCTCATTTTGATTATTTTTTTTATTTTGTTTTGTTTTGTTTGGAGCTAGGGATCTAATATTTCAAACTATGGAACTAATATTTCCTCATAAGTATTTTATTATATCATATGTATTTGTTTGTTTGTTTGTTTAATCTCCTGGCATTTTATTTTATTTTATTTTACTCTAATTATAAACAATGTCTGGAACTAATAATTTCTTGTATCAGTATTTTATTATCTTTTTATTTTATTTTATTTTATTTGAAAAGCTCTATTATTTCAAACTATGAATACACTATGAAATATATACTGTATATATTTTTCTCCCTATAGATAAATATTTTATTATAGCTCCCTGCCATTTTTTATTTGATTAAATTTTATATTTAGAGGACTCTAATATTTTAAACTATGTATGGAATAATACTTTCTTATGTTTTCTTTATCTCTCTTATTAGTGCGTCTGAACTGTGTAGTAGTGCAAAATTGGCAATATGGGACGGCGAGCACTAAGCAAGCAGCTGTCATTGAGATAAATGTGAATGCTAACGGCTAGCTCTCTCCAGGTATAATAGACCTCCTCAACTGGGACTATAATAGTTAACCTCTCAGAAGGTAAAGTTTAAAGTGCCACTGCTACAGCCTTCATAGCTCTACTTTTGTAATAAATTTACCACTTTAAGCAGCAAATATCAAGAAAAGTACTGTTGGATTTCAGCTTAACCCCATTAGCATGCAGAATCCGAATGCCTGATAGTTTAGTGCATATATTTAGATTGAATTTGGATTGAATTGTCGATGCGAACACCCTGTAAGAATTATATCTGATCTGGTGCCAGCTTAATTATACCGGGCTTTCTTATTAATAGTCAACTTGCTGTTCGGTCAACCCAAGACTAAATCCATGCCTGCTCTCTTCATGCTGTTCAGTTCATATCATCCTCGTTGAGCTCTAGAGACGCTAATCTACGCTTCGACTCTATTAGCTCAGTACTTGAAGAGAGTTTGGAGCCCTAGAGGAAGGATTGATTGTGACACATTGGTTCACCTGCTCTGAGGCTCTGAGAGGCCGTGAACAGGTGTCGACACATGGAGGGAAACTGACTAATTAAGAACAAAGGATTTTTAAGAGTCAAGTCTCCAGGCACTGAGCGTAACGCCAGATGCTTTATCTGTTTGATGCCTCAAAAACAGGTCTGAGAGTGGGCAGACGGATAGTGACGAGGGGTCGGGAATTTCACATGCAGACCGCATTGTCTTTTGTTCTTGTCATCTTTACTCAATGATGACTACGAAGCAACCTAAATTACAGCTGTAACTTGCCAAAATTTATATATTCATGTTTGCTATGCAAAGATGTTTATTATTATGAAAAACCAATTTATATATTCATATTGTATGTAGCAAAGATGTATATTATTGTTATTTTGGTTATTTAAAACTTTTTTGTTTTTTTTTTACAAGTGTTATTCATTATCGCTTCAGTATATATATATTATTATTATTATGATTTTCTTCTTTTTTTTTTTTTTTTGTTTTTTTACAAAAACGTAACTCATTGGAAATACATTCCAAAAACGTAACAATACATACCTTATGGTCACGGCACACGTTTCCAACTGAAACATGAACAAACATTGGCAGTAAAAACGCCACAATAGACCTTCTAATCCCCTTCACACAACAATATTATGATTACAGGGGGGACCCCAGATTATTTAACCCTAAAGAGACTTATGATTCACAGCAGTTCCTTTCACAATACATTAATTTTATGTGCACTTCAAAACGCTTTTCACTATATGCAAAGGATTTGTAAAAAACTAACATTTATTTGACGTGGTTTGCATCACATTTAACACTGTTTTTTTCTAATGTTGTAAACTTGCTCGGTAGAGCACCCGGTAAAACATTTCGCTTTTAGACACACATTTTTGCTCTTTTTTTAAAACACTTTTTTAACACTTATTGGTTTAGGTTTATAGGAGGGTTTTAGTGTATGCTATTTCCAAATTAAACTTGAGCATTTCACATTTAAACTGTTTTCAACACCACTCATGGACATTTCATTACAGAAACGTGCCGAAATAATGTACAACACAGATGTGGCACAGTTAATTTGTGATATTTAAACATATTCTTTAGTGTTTATTTGCATTTCAAATTATAGTATAACAATTTTGTATGCTTATTGCGATTGGCATTTGTGGATTTGGTGATAACCCACATTTTTTATTACCAAATTGAAAGAATAATATCATTTTTGCGATACAAAAAAAAAAAAAAAAAAAAAAAAAGATGGAAAAGTTTTCTTCAACAATGAAACAGTCAAAGCTGCTCTGCCTGTGTTCACAACGTTTCTAGACAGGTGACAAAAATGGCATTGAGGTTTGCAATTATTATTTTTTTGTCTTTTTAATTTCTGATTGATGTTTAGATTTATATATATATATATTACGATAATTATATATACTATATCTTTATACTATAGTATATATATATATATTTTTATTAAAAATTATAAAACAAATCATAATTTCTATGATATTTCAGTTTAAACAATTACAGCTGTTGAATTAGACTGTTGTTCAAAAGATAGTATGATATTTCAGTTTAAACAATTACAGCTGTTGAATTAGACTGTTGTTCAAAAGATAGGGAACAGTGCCATTTCTTTTCTTTCTTTCTTTCTTTTTTTTTGAAAGAAAACAATGAATCAAGGACACATCCAGCTGATCAAAAATAAAGACGTGTAATGTTGCAAAAGATTTCAGCTTTAAATAAAAGCTTTTCGCTTTAAGCTTTCCCTATTAATCAGAATCCTCTATTCAATCAAAAAAAAAATAAATAGTTTTTTTAAATAAAAAAATCACAATTTAAAAAAAATAATTATAATAAATAAGGAGACCAGAGTAAAGACAATGCACTTTTGATCAAATAAATGCAGCCTCAGAGATATTTTTTATTTTATTTTTTAAATAAAAAATAAAAAATAAAAAATAAAATAAAAACAAACAAAAAACCATGGAAACCATGCTAAGACTGATTAATAATTTGACCTTAAACAAATGTTAACATATGGCCTTAAACAATATGTTAAATAATTTGACAATTTAACATATTTTAGTAAGCGAATGCACACTCAAACTTGTTTTCTTTGTGAACGTTATGCTGATGTTGGTTTGCTTGCAAACCTGTGACTTTATTTCCCGTCCTCATTATTAATATATCTGTCTATTTTTCTCCTCACCAGGTTTTCATTTCCCCACAGGAGGAGAGTCTGAAAGAAGCTGTATTTGTCTCCACCACTGACCAGAATATTCATTCAGCTGACAATGATGCAGCTAGAGTTTGTGTTCCGTACTTGAGGGTCTTGAGTCAACAGCTGCTTTGCATCACAGACTAATTTTATGGCACGCTTGTCACTTCCACGCCTCTATTTTTCCTCTCTTATCAGCATTTGGTGACAGCTAGCCAACAGGGTGCACGTACAACCAAATGCGTTCTCGAAATCAATGCAGCATCCCGTGTTTGAGACCTTGGAGACAATTTCCCCCCTTAATACTGCAGTTAGTGTCATGCTGTTATAAATACTAACCTGAGGAGGGCAGTATGGGTCTGATTAACAACGCTTTGATGGTTCGCTCTACTAGTGGACACAAACGAGCTTGTAAAAACCAGATCCCTCTAGCGTATCCTCTTCCTGGATACAATCAGTGGAGAATATTCCGCTTTTATTGTGCTGCCGGCCTGTGCTGCTAAATAATTGATGGGATTCTCATGGGCAAAGCTTTGTTGTACGTGCGTGCGTGTGTGTGTGTGTGTGTGTGTGTGTGTGTGTGTGTGTGTGTGGAGAATTAGAACAGTCACTTTGATGGAGGACATTCACTGGATGTTGTTGAAGTGTGCGGAGTGTGTGTGCAATCCTGACTCATCAAACAGTAGTACAAACACATGAATTTAAACATTTGCTCTGCTTTATAAACATGTTAAAATGTAAATTGTCAGGTATACACCCGTTCAGATTTGTTCGTTTTGATCCAGCATCTGCCTCTGCTAAATAACCATTTTGTATATATAATTGTATGGAACAGATTGTAAACAAGTAAAGGCCTAAAGCCACTAAAGATTGAAATAGAGATGAGACGCTGTGGAGACTTTTTTTAAAAAAAATATATATTTTTATTATTACTGTTTATTGACACAGGAAGTATGTTTGTATTCAGACTATTTAATTAGAATCCAAAAGGGCCACATTCATTCCACAGAAGAAGAAAAGGGTGTCCATTTTACATTCAGTCATTTAGCAGATGCTTTTATCCAAAGCGACTTACAAGTGAGGACAATGGAAGCAATCAAAATCAACAAAAGAGCAATAATATGCAAGTGCTATGACAAGTATACACATATTTTTTTTTTTTTAAATTGTATAATAAATAAAAAGAAAACAAACAGATAGAATACAAAAAGAATAGAGAAGCTGTTAGTTTTTTTTATATAAAGAAAACAAGCAGTTAGTAAATTTTTTAGAGTGCAAGTCTAAAAAAAAGTTTATAGAATAGAGAGTATATTATATCTAATGTAATTTGAAAACAGACAGATCCACTTTTGTGGAAATATTTTCAGTGATGCACTGAAATTTCGGCAACATGGAAATATTCTGTCAAAAATTAATTTTCAGTTTGGAGGGCCGAAATATTTTAACGCTTCAAATGACAATATAATTTTCTAGTTTTTAATAGATCTTCATTTTGATGAACCACAATCTTGAAGTCTTTAAGTCTATATTTATAGCGCATCTCCCATCAAATGATTGCAATATAAAGTCTGAGCTTTCAAATTGTTATTTAGGTAAGTGTAGGCCTACTATGTTTCATATTCATTAATGTTTGCTCAACATGTCATCTTTATTCATTGTATGTTCGAATAAATCTGTCATGAAGACAAGTTTTATTTTAGCCACCATTTAAATTTTAGTAGAGTAGAAACACAATTATATCCTTAAAAGGTTGATATAAATATGGCATTGTGCAATTTAAACATTTATATGCAACTCTGGTTTTATTAAATTGTTGATTATTAAATAAATGTCATTTAAATAACTGATTCGTAAAAGTTATTTTTGGTTTTAGTTTTCAGTGAAATTATTTTGGTGCATCACTACTTTTTATCATATTGCTATTGCTGCTGTTTATCATGTTTCTGTTGTCTTCTGCTGTGCAAATAGGGCCAGTTTCATTTCAAATGCCGTCACATTATTCAGCATCATCGCGTAAGCTTTTCTTAGCCTTCAGCTTTCAGATTAAGTGAATTTGTTTGGCATGTTACATCAGTCAGAAAAACTGCATTGTGCATGAATGTGTCATCCACGAAGGATTCTAATAAATTACATCAAAAGCGAGCGAGGACCTTTTCATGACTAAAGTGCAGTTTAGTACATTAAAGGACTAACAGAGTCCTTTCTGTCACTAGCATCATCAATCAAGATCCAAAACGTGATAATGTTTGACTGATGAGCTCTCAAAACACATAGTTAGCATTCACAGTTACAACTGTATTGCATTAGACACAGAATTAAACGTGCACTGCTTAATTTTAACGTGACATTTGGGAGCTAATTATAACAAATATACATTCATAAGGACATGTGGGGGGCCGAGAATAAAAGCAGACAGGCCAGATGCGGCCCACGGGCTGCATGTTGAGTGTCTGTTGACTTCCACAGTGTGCCCTCAGTGTTTAGCTAATTATCCCATTCACTGATTGTTCATTCAAGAGATGAATATTGTTTTTCATAACTGGACATGCATCAGATCGGTTCACTGTCAGTGGATAGTCATGTATTTCCACCCTTAGCCTTGCAATTAGCATCGCTCGACGTGCAGAGGGTCAGACAAATGCTAGTTTATGTCTATTTTGGAACAGCATGACATACAGTAAGCATCTCCCTGTGACTTATTATGCAGTTAATCTGGCCTGGCTAGAAGATTTCCGGTCAGTTTAGTCCAGTTTTAATCTGTTCACCGACTACATTATGGTTGTGTAAGAGCCATAGCTTAGCAGTTAGTGAACTTGCTTGACACATTGAGCCGTGGTGCTTGTGTTATGTGACTTTGAATCAAGCTTACACCATTTCCTGGCCCTTTTAACCATTGTTTTTACCATTTGTTTGTTGTATTATATTGTTTATAATAATAACTGAGCAGTAATATGGGATATTTGCAACATTGGCTCATTGGAAATACATTACAAAACGTAACAATACATAAAATTTACTGCAGTTTCCAACTGAAATGAACGCTAATTAAAGAAAAAAACAAATAACCACCCATCCCACACAAACAAATAACAAATACAGGCACAGCTTATTGATTAATAAAGACTTATTTTCCATATGCATGGTTTTTCTGATGTAATAGACGTGCTCGGTAGCGCACCCGGTAAAGCATTGCACTGGCAATGCAGAGCATTTGAGTAAAAGTTTGTTAGACATGAGTTACAATGAAAGAAAAAGCAAGGTAAAATGGCATGGTTACTTCAGCAAATGTGTTTTTATCTCATTGTTGCTTTTGTTAACACTATTGGATATGTTTAAAATGTGGTTTAGTGTAGATACTAGGTTATTTTCAGTGATTTTTTAACGATTTTCCAATGAGCCTTGGTTGGTTATTTTTGGTGAACACAAAGCATATATATGCTACACATATAGTAAGGTGGATGTATAGTCAGGTATAGATGTACAGCATTATTAAAATGTATTCAAATCCACTGTGACGTTCTCCATGTTGATTAGAGACCTTCCTCTGAGGAGTCTTGCTAGGTTGGTGTTCAGCATCCTTTACTTTCAAGACCCTCTTATTCAATCAATTATTTCTTCTTGGGGTCCTTCATTATGGCATTCTGGGGTTTAATTAACAGTCTCCTGGTAATTACACAATCTGAGAGTAATTAGGGACGGTGGATGATAAAAAGTTAGCCAGTGTAATGGGGGTGATGTTTAGCAAAGACGCAAGAGCGGAACGGCTGCCATCTCTGAAACCAAACCCTCATTTAAAGCTAATTTAGTAATGGCAGACCGCCTCACGCTGAGAAAAGCAAGAGGCGTTTGACGTTTTTAATCTATGCTCTCCCCATTCTAATGCCATTCTTCAAAATCTTACATTTGTAGCTCAAGAAAGACCCTTTTTTCCTTCTAATGAGACCTTTAATGAGTCCCGTGCACTAATAAATAGCACAATTATGACATGTCATGAAGATGTCATCTTTACTGCTGGTTTATTGGGATGAATATGAACCCTTTGTTTTTTGGCCTTTAAAGATGATGTTATTAATTCTTTCAATGTTAAAATACTTTTTTTATTATTATTATTTTATAGTTTGATTTCCCTAAGGCTGTAATGCTGTGGCTTTAGCCCAATGCTCAACCAATGGCGTGAGTTTGTGAGGCCAATGGAAGATTTTAATGCCAAGACATTAACATGCTCCTTAAATACTCTAGTAACCACTCTGAACACCATAGTAATCCTAGTAACAATTCCTTAGCAACACACTGACAAAACGTTAGTGACATACACAATCAAATCCAATTCTGTGCTGGTTGCATTGCCTTTTTCTTCAGAAAGATATAAAAATGCATTTATATTAGCAATTCTGTTTGGTGCCTCCAGTGATGCAGAAATCACACACTTCTAGGTATCCTTCACATGTGCAATCTGTGGAATATCACCTTTGAAGATCTCATTTTTTCAGTCAGGTGATAGGACCTGCCTTGAATCTCAAGCATGTGTGAAAAAGTCTACCTCTCATAAACGACTTCAGAGCATCGCTTGATTTCTGCTCTTTAACACCAGCAGAAAGCTCTCCGTCAAATTATCCATAGAAAGAATTTATGAAGTACTATTAGGTACTGTAAACCCTTGAAACATCCTGAATATCGCCATATAGAGTGTTATCAGCTACACTCTCATTATAAGGTTTTGATTTAGAAGCAGCAGTGTGAATGCTATAATTTTACTCATATTATATACAAGGATGCACATACTATTTAAACTGACCTTTTGAGAGAATATGCTTCAAAGGTGTTACATAAACATTGCAGTATTTTTGGATGTGTCAATTGAATTTATACAAGGACTGGTACTAGAAGTGACTGTAAAAGGAAACATTTATTGCTTCCAGAGCAACTCGTGACAGGAATATACTTTCAGCTGGTTTAAATTGCCCAAAATGTCTTGTAAAAAAGTAAAAACATGTTTACAGTCATGTGTCAAACCAAAATTGTGAACATAACATTTCATTCACGTAGCTCGGTTGTGGTACTTGTTTTTATTTTTTTTTTATTTTTTTTTAGACCAGTGTTTTTCAACCAGGGGCCCAAAATGACTTAAAATAATAATTATAAAAGAAGACAAAACATGCATTAACATAGGCTAAAACAACCAAAAGTTATGATATTTTATTGAATATATAAGGTAGACTAATTTGTGATTTCTAGACCTGGAAAAGTCATGCAATTATTCAAATCTAATAATGCAATTTGAGAGATTTTTTATAATGATTATAAAAACATTTTCTAGTCATGCCAAGCTATCAAATTAATTATTGGGTTGAAATTGTCTGTAAAAAATATATATATATTTTTTAAAAAAGTCTTTATTCTTAATCCTCATCCAGTAAATCACAAACAACTGAAAAAGTTATGGGGTCTTCAAATAATATTGAGGACAGTTGGGGCCTTTGAGTCAAAAAGGTTGAAAACCGCTTAGTCTTATATGTTTTGAGATGTAAGTATCCCATAAACAGCAAGTAGAAATTAGCTATTTTTGCCTGAATCTGGGACAATTCTATCAGTTAAATGTTAATTATTAATTATTACAGTACAAAAAAAAATAATTATTTCCAGAGACACATTAGATGGAATGGCTGGTACTGTAATTTCGTCCTTTGCTTTTTAGGGGTGTTCTAACATCCTTTTTCTCTTTGTCTCTATTTCCTAGTTCCCATTTTTTTCCTAAATATCTGTTTCTTCACTGCTGTGCTGTCCTGCAGTGCATTTCTCTCCGCCTGTCTGTCTCTCGTCTCTCTCGCTGTTGTGTGTTCAGTTTCTGAGCCCATCACTCCTGCAGCTCCCCCATTATGGAGCGCTCAGATGCTGATGAAACAACCCCGTGAATCAGCAGCCGTAGGATCAGAAGAATTGAGTAATCTTGAGAGAAAAAGCACACACACACACACACACACACACACACACACACACACACACACACACACACACAGACACACACAGACACACACAGTAATCTTGAGAGAAAAAGCAGTTCTTTCATTCTCATTGTCTGACTCACGGTTGGGACTATGGTTGGGATTTCGAAGTTCTTCTTCAAAATTGCTTCCATTTTTGTAAAAAATACTGGAATTAAATAATTTGCATGAAGTTCAATTTTGTTAACGTTTATGTATTTTTCTGCTGATGCAATTAGAATGCTGTCCTACAATATTTTTTAAACTAATCAATCAGACTAACCAGTCTTTGACAATTACAGGTCTGTAATGTGAAATTGTGCTAAAATGCGAATCTGGCGTGCAGATAGTGCATGTCTTTTGTGATTGTTATGCTATCTGGTACATTATTATTTATTTATTTATTTATTTATTTTTCATTGCAGCTTGTCTCGACAGTAACCACAGCTGACTTTCTTTGCATCTCCTGCCTTCACCTTAGACTGGTGCAAGTATTGTTATGTGCAACCAAAGTGGTAAAAATGAGTAAGAAAAAGAAAAACTTGTTCAAATTGTTCAGTTTTTACTGAATAATTAAAAGAAGTAGCTCGCTTACAAATGAATATCATAAAATCATCACTTCCACTCTTATGTTGTTCCAAAACTGTATGATTTTCTGTCTTCCACAAAACACAAAGGGTCATGCAATTATAATAAATATGGCTGTTAAGCTTCAAAAAGAATGCAAAAGCACCATAAAATTGGTCAGTGCAACATATTTCAAATCTGCTGACACCAAATGATAGCTTTGTGTGAGAAAGAGAATAAAATTTAAATTCTTTAAATTGTATCTGTTCAGTGAATCGGATGATCCGGTTCATATCCGACTGATTGATTCATGAATCAGATGGATATGGTTCTGGAATTAAACTCCCTGAATCAATGATCTGGTTTAGAGGTTAACAGCTCATTGGAGTGGAAGATTATCAGTGAATAGCATCTTAAATTTCCATGTGTTCTTCATACAAATCTTTCACAATGCTTTGGAAGACTTGGAATATAGCACTTGAGCAAAATTGAAATTTTTATGATACTTTTATGGTGCCTTTGGATCTTTTTTGAAGCTTTCAAGTTGTACAGATTTAAGACGACATCAGGGAGTATAAATGATGGCCGCATATTCATTTTTGGGTGAAATAATCCTTTCAATGTGAACAGAAATCTATAGGGAGTATAAAGAGTAGGCGGACGGAACTGGGTGCGGACCATCTACCGTCTGACATGGTACATATAAGAAGATTATGTACTCTAGTGTTTTCAGTCTATTTTTTAGTCCATTTGATTTTAATTCATTTTTTGAGGAGTTTGATCACGCTCTAGTCATCAAAGCCCAATTGTACTGACAGAATATGTATGTGAATCACACAGAAGAACAGACAGTCTGCCGGTGGTTGATCAGGTGCACAGTGAGGCCAGCAGCTTTCATCTCTCAGTAATCTCATTTCTGCCTCGCTCGTATAAATTCAAATATATTCTTATCAAATTTGACTCGATCTATGGAGTTTGTATCCATGTATGTACAGTAGCACCCACTATAGTTTGGGGAATGTTTCACCAGTCTATTGTGATTCATTCACAAATGATTCTGGATCAATCCACAGAAGTTCATAATCTGAACTGTGTGATGCACCGAGAATCGTTTTGGAATTGGAATTGAGGTTGTGACTCTGAATCAAATTAGACTCAAATCATTCGGCGGCTAAAGATTCCAGATTCCAGAATCCCACCCCTGTTTACCCACAATACACTTTTTAATGCTAGAACACAAAGGCACCTTTAGTGAAGTGATTATGTGTTTCATCTTCCTCTTGTCTGTAGCTGTTCTGTTCTCAATCTTTTTCTCCGCTCTTTTTGATTCTCTCCGAGATGAATGGATTCCCCCTGCTGCAGTTTCAGAGAAATCCATCCTCCTGCTTTCTCATAGATGCATATCCTAAATCCACCTAGTACACCGATGTATTTTAGCTGACGTTCTGCTAAATTAATATGAGCTGAAAAGGAGATGATTAATGGCTCATATCTTTCCTTAATATTCACATTAGCGCTATCATTCCGGTGGCTGTTATAATACTGTAGTTGTTATTGTCATCATATTTATGAGACGGAAATCACTGTTCATCATGATAAAACGCTGTGTCAGTGTAATGGCAGACAAAGTGCTGTAAATGGCTTCTTAAGAGTCTTGAGGGGAAAAAAAGAGGTAAACGTAAGACATGAGAAATTTTTTATGTGAGCCTGAGATAATTATTAGTATACTCATATTTTTCTTGCTCTCCTTTACAGTGGTTCTCATTTCTGACAGCTCGTCTTTATTTTTCATTCTTAGTTCTGTTCAGGTTTTTTAAGTGTAACTTACATTTATTTCAGCAAATTTCAGTGAAATGATCTTGGAAACATGTTTTAATTGGTAATTAATTTACAAGTTGTAAATCCAAGTTTTTGCAATATTCAATATTCAAAAAAATCCGGATCCTGATGACATCATCCATCAGGAAGCCTCATCATTTTGGAAGGAAAACAACAGCACAGACATCAGTAAGTGCTGAAATCCATATATACTGTACATATACAGTACAATGTAAAAGTACAAAGGTTTGGGGTCAGTGAGTTTTTATTATGTTTTTAAAGAAATTAATACTTCTAATAAGCAAGAACACATTAAATTGATCAGAAGTAACAGTAAATTATTTGTACAATGTTACAAAATATTTCTGTTTCAAATAGATGCACATCTTTGTGATGTTTTCCACAAAAATATGAAGCAGCACAACTGTTTGCAACATTGATAAAAATAATACATGTTTACTGAGCAGCATATTAGAATGATTTCTGAAGGATAATTCTTGTGACTCTGAAGACTGGAGTAGTGTTTGCATCACAGGAATAAATTACAGTTTAACATATATTCAAGTAGAAAACAGCATATATAAGACTGAAAACAAAAATCACAATATTACTGTTTTTGGTCAAATAAATGCACCCTATAAGCATAAGAAACTTTAAAAAAACAAAACATTAAAAAACTTACAACTTTTGAACAGTAAAGAAAATGTACAGTATACAGATATCTCTTTTAACAAAATATGTTTGCCACCTGCCTTTTAGTGTTATTTTAATTCAGCAAAACAAACAGCACAGACTTCTGTGAATAAGATGCATCTATAATAAACTTAATTTACATGGAAAGGGCGTTTGTTTGTTTGTTTATTTATTTGAGAATGACAATGACTTCATATTACACAATGCAGCACTAAACCAATGCCGACTGCGCTGGTTAAACTGGATTGCAGGTGGTTGAAGAGGCTGTTTAGTGAATTCCCCCCACAGAGATCAAAGGTACTCTCTCTCTGTCTCTGTCTCTCTCTTATCAGGTTCTGTGCAGCTGTCAGAACTGCCTTTCACTTATTATTGATGGCTACCCCTCGCAAGCGGCCGCTTTCACCCTCTCCCACTGGGGTGACGTTCCTGCGCCTGTCTTCATCTGTCCTCCATTTTCTTTCTCCTTCCCTCTCTTCCACAAGCTCTCCGCTCTGTTTGAACTCTCATCTGTCAGCCTGTCCCACGGCGCGGCCCCTGGGGGACCTTCTTTAGGTGGGCGCTCCTAGTGTGCAGACTCATGATAAAAGTCCACACACAGGGGTCACCTTCAAAGCGTTCTGCTCAGACTTACTCCTCATTTTACAAATTATTGCTTTGATCACTGCCGTCCACAACAGAGCTCAGCAGAGTCTCTGTCCACAGGAAAGCAGAGTTCATTTTTACAGAGTAAGAACTGGATTTTTATTGCATCATGGACAGCTAGAGTTATGTGTAAACACAAACATACAGATTATATCGAATATCTAAATGCTGTTCAAAAATTAGTTTTTAAAGAAGACTTTTGTGCTCACCAAGGCTGCATTTATTTGATATAAAATACAGTAAAAACAGAAATACTGTGAAATATTATTACAGTTTAAAATAAATATTTTCTATTTGAATATATTTTAAAATGTAATATATTCTTGTGATGCAAAGCTGAATTTTCCGCATCATTACGCCAGTCTTCAGTGTCACACAATCCTTCACAAATCGTTCTTATATGCTGATTTGCTGCTCAGGAAACATTTATTATTAATAAATAAACAAGTGTTGAAAACAGTTGTTCTACTTAATATTTATAGATATTTCTTATATATATATTCTATATATATAATTTTCACTTTTTTTTTGCTGTCACCTTTGATCAATACGAGTCAATATATGTGTTTGCTGAATTTTTTTTTGCTGTCACCTTTGATCAATACGAGTCAATATATGTGTTTGCTGAATAAAAATATACATCTCTTTCGATTTTTTTACAAATTTATTGTTGTAAAAATACTGACACTAAATTTTTAAACCATAGTAGTGCATGTAATATAAATTATAATAGGCTAACATAAATAATACAAATATCTTACACTGGAAACTTTTTTTAATGTCGTTACCAAAACCAGAAAATGCATTCTTTTGTTAATGATTCTTGCAACTGAATTACAATAATCAAACAGAGTTTCCTGCAATATTTATTTTGCCTCTCACTGCTAATAAATCCACATCACTATCACTATAGTCCAATTACAATTAGTCTTTTTAGTGAACAAAACAAATAACCCAAATTCTATGCAGTGAATCAAACTAAAATTAGTGTAGTTACAGACGATGTAAGATGTAAGATTTTAAATACTTTAAAATCTTACATCTTTAAAATCTAGTCTTTAAAATCATTTGTCAGTAGCATTGCATTTCTACTGAAAGAATCATTAATCGAGCCATTAAGGTAATGCATAGTTTGACTCTTTATGTTTCCCATCTCTTGATAGACAGATAACTAGGCAGGTCGATAAATAGAGGACCACTCTCACAATCAGTGCAACCGATGTCTGACAGCTGACCACATGAGGGCTGGTAAACTTACTTTATAAATTCTGAATTTGCAAATTCCACTGCAGACATCCCGTCTGGACAGAACATTTCCTTTCACAACCCCCAGACTTTAATCTTCTGTTTAAAGCAGCGTAATGCCATGTCTGTCTTCAGAATCCTCCGTCTTTCTTTCATGTTATTATTGCGGTGCCTAACGGGCGGATGAGTGCCAGAGGTTGAAGGATGGAGAAAGAGGGCGCAACAGAACCGGAACAGGTCCCTTTCTCACCAGTCGACTGATCCCAATTAATATGTAAAAGGCATTTCCCAGTTTGAATACAGACATTCCACAAATCAAAGGCTTCCTTCTCTTTTGGAATGTTAATGTGGGATGTTCGTGTTATTGAACTTATCCACTCTGTGTCAGGCAATAAAATTACCCACTCCACGTAAACCAATACTATTTCACTTTCCACGTTTTAAAGGGTAAATGAATAAGACAGTTGTGTAACCATTAGAGGATGGGGGAAAGGGGACCGAATGGATTTATGTTCCGAAGGCTGAATACACACTATTCAAATTTGTCAGCGTTAATTAGGTGCAGAGACCTGTGCCTTGTGTGTATGTTTTTTTTTTTTTTTTTTTTTTTTTTGAGTCCTCTTGCACTAATTTGATTCCAATTAACTTTTGATGCTTTAATTAGATACATTTGTAGTCTATTTAAATGCACAGATCATACTCAAAGCTTTCTCATTTGTAATTCATTTTTCACAACACTGCTGCTGCAGGAACCTATTGTTGCAGGGTTCAGGGTTGCAGGGTTCAGCAAACTTTGCAACAAAATTAGCTAACAATAACTCAAACCTACAAAAGTTATGACAATTGGAGAAGTTTCTTCATTCCATTTTATTTTTTGAAATCTAGTTATTAGTATTTCTATTATTTCATCATATATAATGTTTTAATGTGAATCTTAACATTTTGTTTTTTGAACTATTCTGCACTTTGGGTCAACCTCTGTAGTTTTTAAAATGTGCTATAATGATGAACATTGACTTTGAACAATTAACATTAAAATAAGCTTTAGTTTTTTGCCCATTGTTTTAGATGTTTTAGTTTTAATACAGATTATATTTCCAGCCTGAAACCCTGAAAATACACAAAATGTTTACAGCTGTGCAAGCCTGATTTCATGCATTATTTTGTTCTAAAATCAAAATGTTAATTCAAAATCCAGTAAAAATCATTCTCAGTTTTGGCACTAGGGGTTTCTGAAGTGATCATTAATGAATTATATGTTTAGTTGTATCTTTAAGATTAATTATTGTCATGCCAGAGCAGCAGTTTGAAGTCAGTCTTGCTGAGCAGGTTAGTTAAAGTTGTATTGTCAAAATTTTTATTATCACCCAACTTAAGGGGATAGTTTTGACAAAAATTACAGTTGCCTATTTAATTTATTCATCCAGAGGCCATCCAGTAATGTTGTAAATAATGTTCAGTTTCTTGCACAGACTGATTGTTTCACTTCATAAGACCTTAAAATATTGCCAGGGGTGGTTATTATTTTATTTAAAAAAAACTCTCAATTGCCTGTAGCTGCTGTCTTGCATTTTCAGCTAAAAATCTTCTTTACTCATCTACAGAGAATAAAGTCACCCAACATCTTGAATGGCCAGAGGGTAAGTGAATTAACAGGGCATTTTTAATTTTGAGTGAACTACCACTTTAATACTTAATACTTTAAAAACTTTAATACTAATACTGCCACATAAGAAACGCAGAAAATGCATTAAAAGAAGAACTTCTTAGGGTTTTCTGCCACACAATTAAAGTCAGTGGGGTCCAGTATTGTTTAGAACCCAAAATTCTTTAAAATATCTTCAGCAATGCAAGTTTGCAATGACATAAAGGTGAGTGAGAGAATTTTAATGTTTGTTAATATATCCTATGACCACTCAAACGCATTTCCATCTACATTTGTGCAGTTGGGTAGTGAATGTTTATTGGTAACAATTCAGACATTCTAGTAACTGTAAGTAACTTTGCAACTACTTATCAACTACCAGTCTTTAGAGTATTAGTAGAATGTCTGCTTAATATCTGCTAACACTTTAGTCTGATGCTCACCTAAGAGACATTGTACTGACTATAAGTAACTTTGCGAATGCTTGCCAGTTTATTCTATCAACCCTAACCTAATAGTGTACTAATACTTTATTGGCTGGTATTTGACATGTAGCTGCAAATAATTTTTTTTTTAAGTTGACTGTCAAAATAAAGTCTGTTTTATTTGACCTATGCTGGTTTTAGAGGTAGCCTACTTCACATGCTGTCCCAATCTTAAACATTTAAGCAATATTATCTTGACAGCCTAATCAAAACATAAGCTGATTCTTTACTAAAGTAGCAAGCAGTTTTGAAAAACTAGCTCTATAGGAAGCTCCACTGGGAGGGATGTCAGGTTGGGACGAAATTAAATTAGTAGACGACACTAGTTAAACTAGAGTAAACAGAGCATCCTTTGGCTCAGTGGGGGCTCGGCACCAATTTATTGCTCATATATAGCTACACTCTGCAAATGGTCTATTAAAAATGAGGCCGGCCTGAGGGCCGTGTCAAATTAAAACATGGCTGCTGTACCCATCAGCTTCAAGTATGTGCTCCCATTGCCCAATCAGCAGAGGCTTTCATAGCTTTATAGTGGAAAAAAGATAACATAAAAAGTAAGTCGGCCATCAAACTCTTGGCCCCAGCCTCTGCACACCATATAAGAGCTTTATACGTATTTGTTGGTAATGGCGAACTCTCTCGTTCCTGTCAGCACACCCGCAATGATGAAAAACAACATTAATCCACTTTGCTTAGTTTGCCCAGCAGGCTTTGAGATTTACAGAGCCGTGTCTTTCCTGCATGTATGTTTAAGAGAGAAATGGTGCGGAGCAATCCGATAAGTTACGATGTCATACATCACTTCCCGCGCGACCCATTCACTTCTGTTTCTTTAGCCAAAAGGCATCAGTCCATGAAACTATTCCCTGATGTATAATTTCTGCATGCATACAATGTAAGTGGGCGGAACTCCTTCGTGCTTGATTGATAGCATGAAACGGCCAATCAAACGCTCAGTTCTGCTCGCTCCTCCTCCATTTGACAGCTTGTGTCCTCATTTGATGTGTGCCATAAATTATTTTACATGTTGTGCGACCAGCATCTGGTAATAGCTTCAGAGTTGTGCTGTCAGTCTAAGAGCCCGCCAGAATTTAATTCACAGTGTAAACAGTTTGTGTACATATTATTCATATTAGAGCTTTTCGAGCTCATATTTAATGCTTCTCTGGTTTTATAGACTTAGTAGTGGCTGAACACATAATATATGCACAATTATGTTAGTTTTTGTGCATTCGTGAACTGGTTCATAACACCATATTAATGCTGTTGGTTATGCCATTATTGGAACAGCACATTGATTATTTAGAAGCTTATTGTTTCATTTCCCTTTTCGAAAGTTATCATTACCCTTACTAAAATTAGACGTATTATTAATTCAATCAAACAACTGATTTATTCTGGCCAATAACTGCTCAAATAGACAGGAAGAGGTTGCTTGACTCACTTGTGAAGCGAACAACCATAATTTTTTGTTTATACATCCAATTTTTATCTTATTTTACATGCAAGCACAGAAATATATATATATATATATATATTGCATATCAAATATATATATATATATATATAAGCACCTATATATATATATATATATATATTGCATATCAAGCAAGCGTAGTATTATTTTTCTTACCCCATTAGCACCTTTTTTCTTGTTTTAAGCAAAAAATTAATTTTAATAAATTGTTCAGAAAATAAGACCTACTATTTTATGCTATTTTGCTTTTCAAATAAACGTATCTTGATTTAAGTATGTTTGCACTAGAAAACAAGACTAATAATCATTGTTCTTGTATTGTTTAACTAATGGATATCTAGTTTGCCACTAAGTGTTTCAAACAAACCTCATTTAACTTTGCAAACTTTTGAAAAATGTTTGTATCATATTAGTGCTTGCCAATTTTTAATGGGATATGCATCAGATGGTTTGTGAACAGACTGCATGGTCTGGATTGTGTCGTCTGAGACTCGTTAAAGTGATAAGATCATGGAAATAACCTTGTTTGCCAATGCCTGTAAAACAGTGAGCATAAAAAACAGCCCTTTTATTTTATATTCACCTCTCTTTTTAAGGCACTTAAGCTAAATCTTGCATGCTTTGCTGTATCCCTAAACTTTTCTAATTTGCTTCTACCTAAATTGGACAGTCAGTGTTTGTACAGCAAGTTAAACTGCTTAGGGAGGTAAGTTTTCTTTCGAGAGTGCCATAATAGCATTAGATGTCATTGTTGAGTGTCTGGTAGGATCATGATTATGTTTCTTCAGCAGAATATCCAGGATGTGGAGGCACAGTATATGGAGATATGGCCACTTGCCAAAGGAGGACTTTGAAATAATGGATCAATTTCTGCTCTCTAATGACTGTGGTGGTAAGGATTTATTGAGCTGATGCAGGACCTTGAGTAACCCTATTAAATTCAAAAATAAAACTAAATAAACATATCCTTTCTTATTGGCAGACTTTGTTTGTTTCATCCAATAATGACTTCGCCTTCCTGAGCTTGTCAAACCTCTCTCTGTTTGCAGTGTCTGCTCTTTAAGCTAGACTCTCTTTGAGGCGTCACACAGTGGGTAATGGTGGAAGTGTGGATATATACATATGAATGCATGCATATGTTTTTTTTTTTTTTATTCATTTTATTTTATGAATTTAATACTGTTACTCAAGGTCCACGAATGTACTTGTATATACTGTATATACGTATATGCATATGCATTAATATATATGCATAATGTGGAACAATTCAACCAGAAGCTTGAATTTCTTTGGTCATGTCTCACTGTTTTTTTTCTTTCTGTGGTCTGTGAAAAGTTTGAGTAAAAAAAAAAAAAAAAAAAAAGCTGAAGCTCTGCATTTCGTTCCATTCATTGCACATCATCTAGCTGTTTTTAAATGCAATAACCATTCAGTGTGCACATCTCTCTCTTGTTTGCACTCCTGCTCACTCATTTGTCAAGTGACATTCTGTCCACTGGCTCTAACCTCTCTCACACTGGCCTCCAGCCAATCTTATTGTTGAATGCTGCCATCTGACAAAAATGGCAAGAACTTTCTCAAAATGGCATGTTTTGGCTGGCTTTATGGAAATATCAGCCTTCTGGGGGAAAACAAATTTTAGTTAAATTATTTTTTTTTTTTTTTTTTTTTTTTTGAATTGAGCTGTCAAAAAGAATGTTAAATTGCAATTTGAATGTGATTGTAAGGATGTACAATTTAAATAAATTGGCATTAATAGAGCTTATTCTAAACTGTACAGTATGTCCGACATGGTTTTGATTTGTTGTTTTTTTTAAAGCCTTGACATTTGTAGGTTTATAGGCTATGGATGGACTGATGGATTGATAAATACAATGGATGGATGGATGATGGATAGATGAATAGATATGATGGATTGATGGATGATTAGAAATGATGGATGATGGCAGGATGAATAGAGACAATAAATGGATGGATGGATGGATAGATACAATAAATGGATGGATGGATGACTAGATATGATGGATGATGGCAGGATGAATAGATACAATAAATGGATGGATGGATGGATGGATTGATGGATGACTAGATATGGATAGGAGAATAGATACAATAAATGATGGATGGAGGATGGATGGATGGATAGATAGATAATTATATGATGTATGGATGACTAGATACAATGGATGGATGAATAGATATGATGGATGAATAGATTAAGTAAGTGAATGGATGGATGAATGGATGGATGAAAATATATGATGGATGATGATAGATGAATAGATGGATGAATAGGTACAATAAATGGATGGATGGATGGATGATTGGATGAAAAGATACAGTAAATGAATGGATGAAAGATGGATGGATGAATAGATATGATGAATGGATGGATGAATGAATGAATAGATATGATGGAGGGGCATGATGCATGGATGAATAGATACGATGGATGGATGGATGGATGGATGGATGGATGATGGATGAAAAGAGACAAGAAATCGATGGATGTTGGGTACAATGGATGATAGGTGGATGAATAGATATGATGGATGGATGATACTATGGATGGATGAACAGATAGATTTGATCAATGAATGAATATATACGATGTATGGATGGATAGATGGATGAATAGATTTAATGGATTTGTGAATAGATACGATAGATGGATGGTTTCAGTGGATGGGTGGATAGATAGATAGGTACGATGTATGGATGAATGAATGAATGAATGAATGAATGAATAGATACAATGGATGAATTAATTGGTATCATTGAGGGGTACGATGGATGTAAAGATATGATGGATGGATAAATAGGTACAATGAATGGATACACGATAGATGGATATATAGATTGGATGGATGAACAGATATGATGAAGGGATGGATAAATAGATACATACAGTATGATGTGATGACCGCACCTGACTAATGTACTCTAGTACAGTAGAGATGAACAAGGGAAATGTTCAAAGAAAGAGCGGGAGGAAGTGAATGTGCGGGATGAGTCATTACTGTCATTATCGCTGGGCTCGGGGTCAGGTTTCAGCTGATAGGCACTTCAGCTGCTTGATGTTTTCCATTGATGTGCGCTCTCATCTGAAGGCTGGAATCAATACCAGCTCTTGCCCTCCCAATTGCGCAAATGACTGTTAGATAAAGGCAACTGTGGGACCCCCCCACCTCTACCCCGCCAAAAGCCATAAGAGCAGAAGAATCCATAATGACTTCACTTGTGGTGCTTATTATCATCCAGAGATGTACAGTGTTAACAATCAGAATCCTATAACCACACACACGTAAACACACATTCATGCCCACTTACACAACACCGGCTTTTGTTGTGTGTACAAAGAAATAACAGGATGTTGGAGTTGACTCTGAGATTACTGTAATGTGCTTGGGTGGTTTTATTACTATGGTTTGTAATGTATAGGCAGTATTGGGCTGATAATGTCATGCTCAGTTGCTTGCTGTCTTAGAATTGTCTTCAGGATATTCGCAGTACTGTGTTCCAAAAAAGTGTCAAAACTGTCCCATTATTTGAAAGGATAGTAAAACAGGAAACTTCTTCTCAAAAACAAACAACACTATAATTTTGACAAACCTAATAAATCCATCAAAAAAATATCAAATATCACGTGCACTTCTGCATATTCAACAAAGAAGTGCAACTTTCTTACTAAAAATAATGAAAATAATAGTGTTTTTTCTTAAAAAAAAAAAAAAAAAAAAGCTGTATAGACATTGTATTTTTGATTTTATGATTTTTTTTTTTTTTTTTTGGGGGGGGGGGGGTCGACATTATTTAATTTTATTTTAAACTTAATTGTATTACCCCATTACCCAATTGTCTGATATTTTTATTACATTGATGCTTAACAATTCCATGGTTTCAAACACAGGCTGCATTAGGCCTTTGCCAGATAAACTGTTGTTGTTGTTGTTTTTTTCCCCAAATAGACCCCAGTGTTATTTTGCCATATTTTTAGTCACAATGTGATGATCTCATTTATCTGTTTGGTTTCCTTTTTATTAATTCAGTATGAGAATTTAATTTAAAACTCATTACTACTGGTAAATGAGAATGCTGTGACCGTTTCACCAGTAATAAAAGAAATGAGAAACTGAAGAGAGAGAAAATGCTCATGTGGATTGTTATTGGATGTGTAAACACACATAAATAAAACTGCACTTGCTGAACATCTCGCAGTCGAACACTATAAAAGCATTTTACGAGATTGAACAGCCATTTCGTACTGTAAAACACTGTATTTTGATTTGTTGATAATGGTTTAAGCAACGTATCGAGGCATCAGTGAGGAATCCAAAGAGTTCAGTGACAGTCTCTACTGTTCTTTTGAAAAGTTCTTTCATTTTGCCAGTTTTCTCAGTCTTAATGAGGTCGTTTTGTCTTAAAGTTCCCGAGGGCGAGTTAAACTCCGGCTGATGGAAGGCAGTCATTTGGTTAAGGCATCGGTAAAGACATTGATTTTGACCTCTATCGCAGTACAGCTCTAGGTGTAATTAAGGCTCATTATGGTACACTGTTGAACACGCTGAATGCTGCCGCTGCTGATGAGACAGATGGCAAATATCAGGCTCGCGGTGGCATGTGCTGTGCCCACACACTGACTATTCAACCGTTCAGCTGAAACTCTGGAACTGTGAGCCGCGGTCAGACCATCAGCTTACGTCTAGTCATTTGGCTGATGCTTTTATTTTAAAGTGGCTTGTCTGTTTAAGGCGTGCATTTGGTCATTACTGTATGTGCATTGCAGCAGGAAGTACTTTCACTTGTGCAGGTTAAGACCTACAGTATAGACAGGGATGGTTCTCATAAGATGTACACAGGTGCGCATGTCTTACCATAGGCGGAGGTTGAACCAACTTGAGGATCAGGCTAAAAGCAGCCAAATGCACAATTACCATTTTAGATCAACAAATTGCAATTCGGATTTCTACTTGAACTGAAAGTATTATTTATAAAGCAAAACTGTGGCATTTCATTCACTGATGCTCTTTAACCGGCAGTGCATATACTTAATTGCCGGCAACTCACCAAAATAAAATTCTGATTTTAAAGTTTGAAAATGATAAAATTTTATTTTATTTCATAATTATATTTTTAAGTTTACTATAAAATTACTGTTTTTAATTTAATACTCCCTATTTATTTTAAAATAAAATAGTACTGTCCCCCTTTATTTGTTTGTTTATTATTTTATTTACAAAAAAATTAAATAAAGTGCAATAATATTATTAGCACTATTATTAATGAATTATTTTTTTAATAGTTATATTTAATGGGTGACACTATGTGCAGTGTGAGGACCAAACCAAATCTCCAGGTGCTCTTATGAGAACCAGGCTGAAAAAGATATATAAAAAATTAGTAACGTATCAGCAAGTCCTTTCATAATGTTTAAAATTAAGTGTTGCTTTGCTAGTTCTATCCATACATTCCACTATCATGAGTATTTGTATATATTTTACATAAAGTGTGGTTCTGTCACACATACAATTACTTATGTTTACATAGACACTGAAACATACCATATTAATGTACTGACAGCATCTAAAAAATTAGTAACGTACCAGTAACTCTATAAATGTTTATGAATCCTTATTTAATCTAATACTTAATTCATTGAATCATATGGTGGATTGCATTTATGATAAATTGTATTGTTTTCGATTGCAATAACACAGTTGACTCTTTTTTTTATTTGAAATTATAACAGTTGATTCTGTTCAGAATGACTTTTGGTGCAAAACACACAACAGTTATCATACATCAGTTGAGTTTTGTATGCATGTATAATATATATACAGTGCCCTCTAATATTGGCACTCTTGGTAAATAGTAGAGGTGGCTGTGAAAATAAATCTGCATCTATTTATTCTTTAGATCTTTCATTCAAAAAATAAAGTAAAATAAATAAATGAATAAATAAATAAATAGCCAAATTCAAACATATTATTGAAGTAAAACAATCGAAAGTGGGGGGGAAAATCTGATTATGAAATAAATGTTTTTCTCTAGTTCATGTTGGCCATGGGTATTGGCACCCAATTATTGCAACGTACTTTCCCCAAGATAACAGCTCTAAAATTTCTCTTATAACGCCTGATGAGTTTGGAGAACACCTGACAAGAGATAAATATGCAAATATGAATGGGAATATACTTCAGAGATATTTTACTCAAAACAAATTCTAGGGGTGCCAGTAATTGTGGCCATTATGCATTGGAGATAAACATTTATTTAATAAAAGGAGTTTCCCTCCACTTTTAATTGTTTTACTTTAATGAAAGGTTAGAATTTTGTGAATATTTTGAATGAAAGATCAAAAAGATAAACAATGCCGATTTATTTTTCACAGCCGCCTTTGCTCATATTTACCAAAGGTACCAATATTAGTGGAGGGCACTGTATGTATATAATACGTATATATATATATATATGCAGATGTTTAGTTGAGTAAATTACTACATTGGGGTGATTATTCATTTAATTTGTTAAGCATTGCACTTGTCCACAATTAAAGGAATGTTCTGGGTTCAATACAAGACCATATGACAGATTTAGCGTGTAATTACAAAAAAAAAAAAAAAAAAGGGTTATCAAAAATTAATTCTTCTGTTGAACATCTGTAATGCTGTTTAGATCATTATTTTACTGTTGTTTTAGGGATTAATAGTTTTCCGTTGTTATGACAACAAATTTATTAAATTGGATATAACTACTCAGAAAAGGTAAAACTGATTTCTTTTTCTTTTTCTTATCTCATTAACAAGCAAATTGTTTACATCTTGTGGCTATACTATTGAAACAAGAGAGTATTTTAAAGGGATAGTTCATTCAGAAATAAAAATCATCATCATTTACTTTACTCATGTCATGTCGTTCGAAACCTGTATTTCTTTCTTCTGTGGAAAATGTCTTTATTATTATTATTGTTGTTGTCATTATTTTATTATTATTCTTTATTGTTGTACATACAATGAAAATTGTTGTACATACAATGAAAATCAAATAGCTTCAGTGTTCCCATCATTTTTATAAAAGAAAGTAAACGATGAACTAATTTAAGTTTTTGTATAAACTATTTCTGGTGTTTACAAATTGGCCCCTTTCACTTCCATTATACGTGTCTCGCTGTAACCCAGATTTTATTATTTTTTATGTTTTTTTTGTTTTTGTTTTTTTTAGCAGGCACAAATGAATTCACGTAGTAACCAAAAAAATAGTCCTTTAACACGCTTCTTATTAAATTTAAATCAAAAGTTCAGCATCACCTGCAGGACTCATGAGTTCTCTAACAGGAAACCAAAAGCACTCAAAACCTCATTTACCCGCGTCTCATAGTAAATTATTTTCAGTGTTGATTTAAAAAAGCCCCACTTGTGAATCTACGCCTGTGTGTATAAGCACACATGACAAGGGCTTTTTTTCCGTAGTTTTGCCTGTGGTATCATGTCAGTCAAACTTAAGACTTCAGCTCCCACTGAATGTGTCTCAGATCTGCTGATGCAAATGAAGCCGCTTTATTCCACTAGCGCTCTCGCTCTTATTCCCCTTTTTGTCTCAAGATGGATGTGTGTATCAGAAATAACAATCTTCCAATTCATTAATAAAGTGCCTCGGAGAGAGTGGAAATGACAGAGGAAGCCGAAAGGAGAATGGAGAGCGTTTGAAAACAACAAGCGAGACAGGACTGCGAGCGGCGAGGGCCGTGATCCCCCGATGGGATACGAGGAGAAGAAAATAAATTCCCTCTAATTTCCTAATGGAGAACAAGCTTGTTAACTAGCGTTCTGCTGATTTTTGTTCGCTCCCTTTCGCCTGACTCGGTGTGTGCTCTTTGTAATCTCTGAGGCTGCGTGGTTTTACCCAGAATTCTTAGAGTAGACTCAACATGGGATCCATACTGCAAAGAAGCAACACACAAAGAGGTCTTGTGGCAGTACAAGCAAATTAGAGTGTCTCGCATGGTAGCGGTACATAAAGAAGAACAAAGTACACTGGGTTTCAGGCCACCTGCGAGTTTGAGTTCAACAGGCACTTTGTGAAAGTTTTTCGGGGTCTCACTTATTAATCAGTTTCTTGCAGCTTCTGTTCCATACTGAATATTATTGTATATGCAGATGGACACCATGTATTTGTTTAGCTCTCGTTTGAGAAATTTGCTGTTGATCAGTCAATCAATCAATCAATCAATCAATATTTATTTGTTAGTTTTTGATTGTTTGTTTGTTTGTTTACTGCCAATTAAATATTCCTGTTGTGATTTAAAATGTGTTTTTTTAACTGTTTTGTTGTGCTTGTTTTATAGAGCTGCAAATTTTTGACAAAAATAATATAAAACAGCTACAATAATGATAATAATAATATCATTATTTAATATATAATAATAGTAATAATAATAATAATTATTATAAAGCATTTATTATTGCTAAAATATAAAAAAAATACTATTATAGTATTTATTTCGTTATAAAATGAAAAAAAAATTATTAATTAAAGAATCTAAAAAATTACGTGCATTTATCATAATCATTAACATTATCAGTATTATCATTACTAGTACTACTACTACTGGTAAATAAATTTTTTAAAACATAAATTTGTGGTAAAACTTAAACATTTGTATTTAAAGTAGCTTTTAAATAATATTAAAACAATGCTATTTATATAAAATAAAATACTGTAATGCTTTACTTGATTGATTAATAACATTTTGTATGAATAATAATAATAATAATAATAATAATAATAATAATAATAATATCTTTCTTTTACAGTACATCTGTAAAATTACAATGCTAACGTTCATGGCTATCTTAAGTTTCAAACATTAAACCAGCTGGCAGAAAACTGCTGGCAGGCCTTGAAGCTTCTCACAGCTGGTTTTTAAGTGTGTTTCATTACAAGTTTGGGAAGCTGGGAAGATGAGTTTGTGTGGAGCAGCATTTCCTGTGAACAGAGTCACTCTGAGATGCTGAAAACACAAAAATCGCATGTGTGAAAGAACACAGTGCAATTTGATTTTTGTATCAATTAATTGTGCAGCCTTATTTACTAGGGCCATTATGTCATCATTGCAAATGTTTAATCATCTGATGTTAGCATATTTGTAGCTCAAAAACTTCATTTGGGTAATATTGTCCTCACACAGTCACAAATGAGACAATTTGAGGGGAAGATAAAGTTCAAACTGAGATATCTCAGTTTTGAGCACAGACGTTGGTATAATGCACAGTTTGAGACACGGTTGACATCTTTTCAGAAGACAGGGGAAAAAGTTTCAGTTTGCTCTGTGTTGAGTCATATTGCTGTCTTATAGATTCTATTGGAATCTCCTTTGTGGTTTTTCTTTCCTCCAGAAATCCATGTCTTTATTGTCATGTGTAATGCAAGAAGCCAAAGGAGCAGAAATGAAGGAAACACAGAACATGGTGTTAAGACGTGGCGGGATGTCATGCTTACAGATCCTCTGACTGCGGGTGAGTGATTCGGTCGGTGCTCTTTATCAATATCACTGCAAATGTAGAGCCGCTTTTGTCACATAAATAAATCCATGTTTGAGATTCAAAGGGATTAAAGTCTAACGAAACTTTCACTGTTCCTCTCTGACCAGAACGGCTCTCGTTTGAGGGATAGCATCTGTGATTCCCCATATAAAAGCACCTTAACAAGATGTATATGAGGTAAATGAAATGGGTACAGGATGTACAGTGTGTCATCACTTCCTTTTATTTGAGGTAAATTTATGTTTTATGCTACAAAAAACAAAACAAAACAAAAATCAAAAAACAAAACAATAACAGTTTTCTAATTTAATATATTTTAAAATGTAATTTATGTGATGGCAAAGCTTGAGTTTTTTGCAGGGAAATTTCTTATGACCAATGTTAAAAACAATTGTGCTACCTAATATTTTTGTGGACACCATAATTATAAATTTAGTATTAATTATATATATATATATATATATATATATATATATATATATATATATATATATATATATATATATATTATAAGGATAAAAAAAATAAATTTTATAATATTTCATTTAAATAAGTATTTAAATATTTATAATACATAAATACATTTACTGTCACTTTTCATAAATTTAATGCATCCTTGATGAATAATCAATCAATCGATCAATCAATCAATCAATCAATCAATCAATCAATCAATCAATAAATCAATAAATCAATAAATCAATAAATAAATAAATCAATCAATCAATCAATTTCACTGATCCCAAACTGTAGTGTATTTTGCATAAATAAATAAATAAATAAATAAATAAGAGGTTTCTAAGATATTCTAGTCCCTTCTTCAGTGTAACTTTGTGATCAATTGTACAATTGTGAACAATTGTAATCAATACAATAACATTAATAATAACTATTATTGTTACTGCTACTACTTCTACTTAATAAATATTAAAATTAAAAACTAGTATTAGTATTTCACTATAAAATGGAAAAAAAGCATTTAAGAAATGCATAATAGAAACAACTACAATAATAATTTATTAATATTACAAAATAATTATTAAAATAAAAAAAAGTATTAGTATTTTGCTATAAAAATAATGTTCTGTAGATTAATGATGTTTACAGGATGTCATCACCTCGTTTTATCTGAATTTAACCGACTAAAGCGGTATGATTTACTATACCTGTCAGGTTGCAAATATCTGTGTAAGATATAATGCATCTAGTGTTTATTGAAAAGCATCATCCATACCTTTTTTAAGGCACATTCAGGCTTCAAGTAAAGCATGACGGAACAGGAATCATCAGTAATCATCTCTTTGAAGGATGAACAGTTTGGGACAGACATTATTAGAGCAAGAGCAAGTTTATTACGTGCGTGTCCTTTTGAAGTTGTTTTTAGTATCTGGAGAGGCGAGTGTCAGGCTGATAACGGCAGCTGTGTCTCCCCGAGGGGTGAGATGCAGATTAAGGGTGGATTAGTTGCTCGGGGCCATGTTGCATGTGTTGTAATTGCAGGGATGATAGTGGCCAGGCACCAGACGCGCCTCCCTGCCTGCTCAAAAGGACCCTTGTGTCTCCAGAGTTTGGCCCTCTTAAGCACCTCGCAAATTAAATCGGCCTTTCTCGGCTACATGCAGCTTAGTTTGCCGCTGATTGCTTGAGGCTTCTTTTAAAGATTAAAAAAGTGAAACGGACAGTTCAGACTCTGAATTCTGATTGGATAAGACACAATCAAAATGCAAAATAGCTGATATGTTATCTAGCGTTCAAGTTTGGGGTTGTTACAACTTTATTTTTTTTTTCAACTTTTTTTATAATAATTATAATAATAATAATAAACAATGAATAGAGAGTGGTAGTGTATCCATAACCATGCATCAGTTGAATTCAATATTAATATTGCATCAAAACCGTAAACAGTTAAGCTACTGCACTAAACAACCACTGAAGGTTAATACTTAATGTTAAGTGTTTGCTCAAATCCATAACCCCAAATATGAGCATTAATAGCAGCGATGTTCGACTCATAGTACACCTTTTAAGGGTAGTAAAGGGCCGTAGTGTGCTTATGGTGCCGTGAACACATCCTCCCACACATGAGCTCATTCTGAAGAGTAGTAAAGCCTGCTTCCTCATGTAATAGCTCTCAGTGATCAGACATGCTGCTGTGTTCTCATCTGGAGCCGGAAGACTGCTTATGAAACCTCAGCAGGCATATCTGGGCTGTTTCTCCAAAGAAAAGCTTCTCCCTGAGCCATTGTGTGGCTCATTATTTAAAATTAGAAGTAAGAAGAAGTCCCTTTCAGCCTGGTAATTATCCTGCGTGGATGAGTGAGAGCGGATTAGAGAATACTGTGATCCGGGCAAAGCTGCCGTTTCCTCTCTGTTTACGCAAAAGCGCCGCCACACCGACTTACTGTTGCAATTGGACAATGTTTTCCCCCTAAATGAATTACATGCTCTATTTGAGGAGTTGAATCGAATTACAGAATGCTTGGGAAACAAACGCTTCTGCGTTCGGAAAAGTCTTCTAATGATTCCTTTGTTTTCCGCGAGCGGCAAAATAGATTAGATCCTAAACAAATGGGTTTTTGCCACCTCCAAAGGCCACTCTGTAAAAAGAGACTTTAAAAAGACAGAATGAGAGAACGAGCAAGTCTCGGTTTTGCTGCAAGGGAATGACGCAGATGGAGCGTTGATGGCATGTACTTCTGTGTGTCTGTGGGTGTGTGTGTGTGTGTGTCAGAAAGTCCTGTTATCTGAGATGAACAGTATTGAGGAAGCTACTTTGAAACTGAAAATACAAACTGAGTTAAACACATTGAAGCTGTTTGGAAGGGAAATGTCTTTGAATTGCATACAGCTGTATAAATGACTTCAGAGCAGCATGTATGTGGCATCAAAACAGTAAGGATTTCAGCATCAAAAATTTAGCACATAAATTTGTTTCCATTGATAAACACAGGCATAAATATAGATGCAATAATCCAACTTTGAGTTAATAAAAGCATGAATAACGGTTTCAAAATCTTTCTTAGAGAGCATCATCTTGATTCTGGCAATAGATCTTAGCTGAAAGAAACTACTTTTAATAATAGCACTAATCTGCTTATCGAAACTCAAATTAGAATAAAAAATGAACATTCATGAACATTTGAGGATAAAGAACCAAACTGATTAACTATGTCAGAGGTCCTATCTGGTGAGGCGAAGATAACAATTTCAGTTTTGTCATTGTTTAACTGTAGGAAGTTCATGTCCATCCAACATTTTATGTCACACAGGCAGTCAAACAGGCCAGACAAAGAACCATTATTATTTTTGATAGGAAAGTAGAGCTGAGTGTCATCGGCATTAAAGTGGTAAGATAAATTGTGTCTCTGTATAATATGACCAAGTGGAAGCATATATAATGCAAACAAAAGAGGACCCAGGATGGAGCCCTGGGGTACGGCGTGATGTATTGGGGCATGGGAAGAAAAACAATTCCTTACTTTGACAGAAAACTTTAAATAGTGATAGATAGATAGATAGATAGATAGATAGATAGATAGATAGATAGATAGATAGATAGATAGATAGATGATAGATAGATAGATAGATAGATAGATAGATAGATAGAACCAATTGATTGTCCAGTAAATTGATACAATCAACAATCGTACATCTTTCAGTCTGAAGTACCTAACATTATGGAATAAAATGGGTTGCGAATGCAGTTTCATGTTGACCTGTGTATTTAAAAGGCCAGAGAAGTGATGCATCATGGATATAGTGCATTGTGTCTTTTTTTTATTATTTAGTTTTTTTTTTTTTTTGTTTTTTTTTTTGTAACGGTGCGAATGTAATAAATGTGTACGGTAGCACCACAAAGCCCCTCTGTGGTGGTGTGACTAAGCTGCCATCAGCCGTACCGCCATAAACTGGGTCGTAACAGACCAACCTCACAGGCACAAGCTGCCGCACTCCATCTTCCTGGTGAACACTGGCATTTCTCATTACATTCCCTAACAACCAGTCGGGTGCTGTGGTGGACTCCCGCTCCAGCTGGCTAAATGTGCCTCCCGTGTATGACACAACAGCGATGGGTTATGGGGAACTCCAGACAGAAGAAAAGAGTGGCAAAACTCGTATGAACATATCTGCTCACGGTCAGGGGTGAAATGAGCTCCAGTGGTGTTAGAGGAAAGACATTTATGTGACAAAAGGGGACCACAGCTTATAAAAGAATAAAAAAAAAGTAAAACAAACATAAATAAATAAATAATAAATTAAAAAAAAAAAAAAAAAATAAATAAATAAATAACCTTACAAAAAACAACATCAAAAAATAAATAAATAAATAAATAAATAAATAAATAAACTGAATGTTAGAAATAGATGCGCATTACTATGGGCATCATCAAGGTTTTTTTTAGATATCATTGAGAGCCATAGAAAGAAAAAAACAGAACTAAGATCTATTTAATATCTAAAGTAAATATTTTATCTGATAATGAAATTGAATAGAGTATAAATGTAGACTTTTGCTTAAATCTTCTACTTCTCAGATGTTTTCCTCAGAATAAGAAGCAAAGAAAATAAATACTATAATAATATATGAATCAGTGTTATTTTGGTATAGTATATCATTGAGATACTATTTTAGTTTTATTCATATTTTGAATAGTTTTTATACGTTTTTGAAATAAGTTTTGTTATTATTATTATTATTAATTAAATTTTACTTCAAGAAATAACTTTTTAAAATGATTTTAATTTTAGTTTCAATTTTGGTTTTAGTTAATTATAATAACCCTGGTAATGGTGGTAATCAAGAATATTTTCTCAAGGTCAAGAATTTCTCAAACTGACAAGAGAGAATATCTGTCAGAATAATTATTAATTTTATAGCATTATTAATTTCACAGCTTTATGTATGTCGTCACAATGGAATTTGGACAAACCTCAAATTCTAAATGTTTACCTGGCAACTCATAAAATTTGCTATATATATATATATAATATGTATATATACCCAGAATTCTCTAGTACACAGCAACGTTTAAAACCATTCAGAACATATTATCAACCAACTAGCAGTGCCCTTGCAACCAATCACAGCATTTTAACATCATCAAGGTGACTTTTGCTTATACAATCTAAGTTGTATTCTTATTTTTCCAGGTCTGATAAGTTCATCATAAGCTACATAGAACTCCATTATATGTCCTGAGCTATAAACAGGCGACCTCTAAGCAATGGGTCCACGAGCCAGAAGTGCTCCACACCCCACGTACCCATTGGACACATGCGGCGGAGGTAATTCTCTCTGCCAGAGAGGGTGAGCTGTATTCACCTTCCAGACACATTGAGCTCTCAGCCTCTTCACACACACTGAGTTTCATATGCTGCCCGCTGTCTTATCTGCATCCACAACCACATAAACATGCACACTGGCATCCACCCCTTCAATCGGCTGCTGTTCTCTCTCCGGATTCACACTCAAATTGATTTACTGCTGGAGCTAATAGGATTCGCACAAGCGTGCCATTACCAATGAGGAGAGAGACTTGCATGTTCTGGCCACATCACAGGAAGGTCACATGTCACAGTTGGGATTCAAGGAGGTGATTCTGTCGAAAATAGTGATTCAGGAGATTCTGTGTTCTTGAGTGCCTTTGTAATGTTGTCTGTTTTTTTCACTTGTTTGTCTTTAAGCCAGTGTTTTTTTTACCTTTCACCTTTCACCTTTTTTTTTTTTTTTTTTGCTACCATGGACTATGGAAATATTTGCAAGGGATCCCATTTCTAAAACATTAAAGTAGTTACTGTGTATTATCGTAAAAAAAAAAAAAAAAAAGTAAATTTATAAAAATTTTAGTTAAAAAATAAGTAAATAAAAAAAAATCTTAATTGTTTAAAAATTGGGGGACAGTATATATATATATATGTATATATAATATATATATATAATATATATATATATATATATATATATATATATATACATTTGTAATGTTATATAATATAAAAATTATTTCTGAAGTGACCCTGAAGACTGGAGTAATGATGCTCAAAATTCAGCATTTTAAATCATATTCAAATAAGAATATAACTATAGAATACTTTATTTTAAATTGTAATAATATTTCACAATATTACTGTTTTTATTGTGTTTTGATCAAATACGATCACAAGAGACATCTTTCACAAATATTATTCAATGTTACAATTTTATAAATTATTATTAAAATATTAACATGAGAAAAAATATTATTGGAAAATGTTTACTTTTTGTTATGCAGATAATTTTAACCCTATATCAAAGTAATATTAAATATATAAACCTTAATTCAATTTTATTTGTGATGTGCTTTTCGTGGTAAATATCATTTCAAAGTAGTGTTAATATTCAATACTGTAAATTATTCCTAATTATTACACGGCTCTGTAGAATACTTGATTCTGATTGGTCAGTCGCGACATTCTGAGGTATGTTATCCCTGGATAACAGCCTGTAAAAGCTAATAACACAGGCTCATCCGGGTAACAGCTGTCGGCGCTGTACTTTTGCTTAAACTATTTTTGTTCTTGGTGGAAGCGTTCCGTTTGTTTAGCTAATAAAATATTAAAACTCGATTCAAAATGGTGTAAAATTGTTTAATTATGTCATCCTGGTATCGTAGACTCGCTCTCGTTTCATACAAACCCAGCTGCTGCCATTTTGTACGCTGTAATGGATTATAAGAGAACTAACAAACTGTTAAGGTTTTAAAACATTTTCGTCTTAATTCTTTTATTGCCTTAATTATTTTGTGGTGAAATGTTGTGTAATACGTGGTTTGACTGCACCGTTTCCCTTAAATGTCCGTTTAGTTTGAATTTGCCGCTTGCTCACAACTGCTGTCATCACGGAAGCTTTGTGTTCAGTTATTTCAATTCAAATCAATATTTCGCATCTAATTATTTACTTATGTGACAACTAGCCATGTAATAAGCGGGATAATGTACATCCATGTACATTATCCCTTAAATATAAAATATATTCTTAAATACGACTCTCCCATGGTAAGCTCCACAACTAAACTGAAAAAAATAAAAGCATGGGTATTTGAGAATCGTGTGAGCTGAGGGTCCTGCTGGGCTTTTGTGGCTTTATTCTAGTCTCTTCTTCTTACCTCTCTCTCCATCTCACTAGCTGCTCACCTGAGTATGATGGATGTTGCAGTCTCTTTGTATTACCTTCTTACCCAAAGTCTCTCTCTCCAAGAGCTCCTACACTTCTCTCTGACCGCACAGCTCTGAAAAAGGACAATGTGTGTGTGTGTGTGTGTGTGTGTGTGCTTTTTTCCCTCTAGAAACCTGTCAAAAACATGACCTGGTCTTACCCTAAAAAAAAAAAGAATTTTTTTATGGAACTTATTTGTCCTTTTTAGAGCTTGACAGCTCTGGATATTATTCTAACCATATCTGTTAGAATGACAAAAGTGAGAGTAAATGGTTTTCATTTGTGAGCATGGCTGCAAAGTGAAGTGCTTCATTCTTTACAGTGCTGAGGACTAAAAAATTGCACATCAAATGCACAAAAGCAGAAATCTTGGAGTTGATCAAATCTTGCTATAATGTTAACCCTCATGTTGTGTTTTTCTTTTTCCATTATGTCTTTACGCATGACTGTTACTGGTCAAAAAAGACTGAATATATACAATATAACTTTTTAGTATATAACTTTGCTAGACATATAATGTTAATAACTGTGGAAATGTCTCATCAAAGTCTATGAAAAAGCCCATTTTTATGTTCAAAAACAAAATAAATATTTTGTTACAGTGATGAGAATCTAATGAAAGTTACAGTTTGCACACTGAGGGTGATCAGATATGCTTAATATTCTTTAAAATAATGTCACAGCACTAAAAGTCTTAAAACACACCTTTCTTATCTTTGACTCCGGGGTGAAGTATGAGCTGGACGTGACACATTATCCTCCAGCATGTTTCAAGAGTTTCCTGCACAAGTTCATTTCTACTTTTTCATTATTCTTCCTCCATCCATCTCTCACCTCTTCCATCCTTTTGAACACAGAAAGGGCAGAGATGCTGAGAAATCCATTGTGCATCTGATGAATCTTTCACTTAGGCCAGAGAAGATATGCGGTTACATGTGTGCCCTTTCTGCCAGGCGTCTAAATTCAACCCGAGGCCATTAATACACACATGCCTGTGTGAGCACAGGAAAGGGCAGCGTTCACATGATCTAAGCCTACTACTTCCTGTTGGGCTTAATCACACTTCCTGCTGCCTTTTGATCTGATGCATAGCATCTAAAACTCTCTCCTGTTAACTGTGTTCTTTCTCCGACGCGTGCTGTCTCGTGTGAAGTGTGCATGGTGAAGTGTGCTTAATCTAATTTAGAAAGACGAATCGTTTTCAGCCTTGATGAGGCTTCATCAAAGTGAGCCAAAAAGAGGGTGAGCAAATGAGAGAGCGAAAGAAAAAGAGAGCAAGATGGAGAAAAATCATGTTAAGAAAAGGAGAAAGCACTTAATGGAGCATTAATGGTTTTATAAACTAGAAAAAGTGCCATGTTCCTGCTTGAACAGGTTCACTCAGAAAATTCTGTTATCATCTACTTGTTCCAAAACTGAGCAAAAAAGGAAACTTTAGCTGAATGTCTAATCTAGACCACTTTGACTACAAATGTCCATCACAGCTGTTAAGATCCAGTGGGATGCTTTTATTCCAGGTGCATTGTATTAACTCATATAGACCATTTTAAATTTTTGACGTGAATGAGAACAAGGCTGTGAGAGATACATGTACAGAGCATTTGATGGACTGTATTGTTGTTTAACATCATACTAATGGTTCAGCTGAAGAAATGATTTTCTGAAAACTTTCAGTATAGACAAAAACTCCATAAAAAGGTTATGAAAGTTGTGAAAATCATGATCGGGAAAGTCGTGGCCTAGTGGTTAGAGAGTTTGACTCCTAACCTTAAGGTTGTGGGTTTGAGTCTCGGGCCGGCAAAACCACGAGCAAGGCACCAAACCCCCAACTGCTCCCCGGGTGCCGCAGCATAAATGGCTGCCCACTGCTCCAGGTGTATGTTCACGGTTTGTGTGTGTTCACTGCTGTGTGTGTGCACTTTGGATAGATTAAATGCAGAGCACGAATTCTGAGTATGGGTCACCATACTTAGCTGTATGTTACGTCACTTTCACTTTCACTTAAAATGGCGTGATCTAGTAACTTTAAACATTGCGTGCCATTATAAAGTCCATCATTCACAGCCTTGTTTTCATTCAATTCAATATGGCATAAGATGGCTTATATTAATATTTAGTTTCAGTATGAGAAATAGATATTAGTTGTTGCACTTTCAGTTCATGGACACACTTTTATTTCATTTTGTATGTTAGTTTCAGTTTTTGTCTCCTTAATTATAATTAAGGAATCCGTTGAGAAATCAACAGAATGTTTTCTTGGATATTTAAATCAAAGTCAAGCAACATCTTTGATTTGAAGGATTTTTAAATGCACTTAGTCAAGTGAGAATAGCTCAGTGACTATGAAAATGAATGTTTGTTTATTATTATTATTTTTTTTTTTTTTAAGTATTTTAATAATTAAGATAAAATAATGACCATAGTTTTAGTTTACAGTACTAACCCTGTTACTGGATAGCAGCAGATGATGAGGTATGGGGTGGGCATTAGAAGGTTGTATCTTTTTTAATGAGTTTTGGGAGAACACAGACTCTACAGAGACAAACAGAGCCTCCAGAGCGACTAACAACTCACTCCATAAATGACTGTTTATCTTTTATCTTCTCTATTACATGTTCTCTATTAATTTCGCATTATTTATTTCAGTTCTTCATTCTTATTATGTCACTCAGTGCCATTTTTGTCCACTCAACCATCTTAACCTCATGTTCTCAGTGGAGTCTGAGAGACCCCATGGCCCTTTTGCTAGCTCAGAAAACATACTTAACATTTAAGCATCATGCTTAATTATTTTTTTACCCCTAAAAACTAAATTCCTTGATAAGATGCATTAGCCATCCTCAATGAAAAATGTCAACTACTTAAGTTTAAGATCTCAGAGACTCCAGGTATAAAATCATTGGACATTTTCAAATGCTCAATTTCTCGGTTGTTAACCCTCTGGGGTCAACTAACCCCAATAATATATAAGTGCTATATGTTATTTATTTAGCTTTAGCTTTGTATTTTTCACTGTTTTTCTTGGGTCAAACTGACCTCAAACATAAGCAATGTTATTATACTATAAACCAAAAAAACAACTAAAAAAAAATGTCAATTTTCAAAAAAAACATATGTCAATTTTCAAAATGACTAGTATTATTTTAAAATATAGAGCATTGTGGTCTTGCTTTACAGCGACCAATGGCTCATTATATTCAGAACTTTTAACTGAACCACCATTGACAGAGCTGTCATGTTTTTTTTTTTTATGTTTAGAAGGTTGCTGAGCGCTTTGCAAAGCAGCCTTCCAAACATAAACAAAACATGATATTATTATCTTGACGTGTTGCCATGTTCACTTATTATAAGCAACATTTATTATGCATCTTTGGGATCGGCTCATAAAGCAATCCAGTTTATAAACCAAACAGGGCGAATGACATGGTAACGACTGGAACGAACAAGACAAGTAAAGAAAGGATCCTAAGAGAATGTAGCTGTGGGTGGTCCAAAGTTACAACATACTAAGGTTTGTGAATCCACCCGGGGAAAGCAAAATGTTGCAACAACACCCAGGTGCAAGCTTGCACTGCAACAGCAGGTCAGACAAGGAGGAACTGTAGCCAGGTTGAGCACCACAGTGCTACTGAGCCCACCATTGCACCTAGCAGAAAGGAGCAAGAGCAGCCCCTACAAGAGGAGTCGCATCAATTCCTAACCCCACAGCTAGTTCTTTCCAATGCAACAGCATGCAGGGAACCTGTAAGTCCCACAGCTGAGATGCAAAGGAAAGCCAAGATTAAATGGCCGAAAGCTAGTGAGAATGAATGGAGAAGCTTCGATCAGAGCCTACAAACAATTCTTCAGAGCTTCCTGAGTGGCAGCATAATCACCAAGTTAAACATCATCGGAATCATCATCTACAGCAAAGGCAGCGAAAGATTTGGAGAGCTGCAGCAGAGAAAGGCCCCTCCCAAACAGAGTGGGAGACAGGAGAAGGAGATCCTGCAGCTGGGAAAGGAACGTCACTGCCTCCGAAAGGTGTGGAGAAAAGCCAAAGATCATGAAAAGGAGGACCTAAAGAACCTGTGGAACCAGATCAGAGATAGGCTTTCACATCTGAGGACAGCAGAGAGGATCAGGAAATGAAAAATCAGAAAGGAAAAAGCAAGGGCGAGCTTCCACCGGGAGCCTTTTAAGTATGCCCACAGCCTATTGGAAAAGAAAAAGACTGGGACTCTGTATACTACCAAGCAGGAGCTGGAAAACCACATCAAAACCCAGAGAAGCGACAGCCTCCAAGAACGTCCTCTTGGTCCACCAGGGTACATCCCTCAGCCTCCATAGACATCCTCACAGTTTGAGACCATCCCCCCAAAATGGTCTGAGGTCAACCAGGTTGTACAGAGGCACATCAGCAGCCAGAACAAATGGCGTTCCTTACAAAGTCTACAAGAACTGCCCCACAGTCCTGAAGCTGCTGTGGAGGCTGATGTGTGTTGCCTGGAAAACCAAAGCCTTTCCTACAGCATGGTGCAGGGCAGTCACTGTATTCATCCCAAAAGAGAAAGACTCCTGCAACATCAGCCAATTCAGAGGCATTGCGCTTCTGAATGTGAAATGTTCAGACAGTCAAGCGTAATATATCAGATCTCCATGTTGTGTGGTTAGATCTCACAAATGCATATGGGTCTGTCCCTCACCAGCTCATTAGGTTTGCCCTCAACTTCTTCCATATCCCACCATGTATTCAGAGTTTCATAACCAACTACTTTGACAACCTCCAAGTCTGCTACGCAACCTCCAAATTTATTACTGGGTGGCATCAAGTGGAGAAAGGAATAGCCATGGGATACTCCATCTCTCCCATACCCTTCACAACAGCTTTCGAGGTCATTCTTATCGGAGGAAGACAGACAGTCAGAGGAGTCAGATCCCCATCAGGTCGGCAACTCCCTGCTCTACGGAGCTACATGGATGATGTCACCACACTCCTTCAGAAGGTGGCATGCACCAACTGGCTTCTGAAAAGGCTCGAAGACCTGTTCTCATGGGCCAGGATGAAGATAAAACCATCCAAGGCACGCAGCCTTTCCATCCGGAAAGGAGCCAGGAAGCACAACTTCTCCTTCTCAGTGAGTTGTGAGAAGATTCCATGCTTCATAGACCAACCAGTAAAAACCCTGGGAAGGTTCTACACTGCTGACCTATCAGACAAACACATGGCTTCCTCTGTAATCACACAACTCACTGGTGGTTTAAAAAAGATTGACGAAAGCCAGCTACCAGGCAAATTCAAGGTCTGGTGTTACCAGTTCACCTTATTCCATCGCTTGCTGTGGCCCCTGAAGTTATGTGATATCACCTCATCGACAGTACTGGAGATGGACACAAAAGCAAATAATTATATCCGGAAGTGGCTCATCCATCCCCGATGCCTGTCCACTTCAGCTCTGTTTGGGAAGAACACCTTGAGGCTTCCAATGAAAACCATCAGCTTGGGTTACAAACTGGAAAAGGTGCTGCTGCTATTCAAGCTGAAAGACTCTTCTGACCCCGTAGTACAAAATGCTTATGCCCAAGTTCATACGGGAAGAAAATGGGATGCACAACAAGCAGTGCATCAGGCCATAACTCATCTGAAAAACCAAGAAGTAGTGGGATTTATACAGCATGGCAGGGCAGGCTTCGGATGGACAACATCAACCAGCATGTGGTCCAAAGCCACAAAGATAGAGAGGAAAAGCCTGATTGTTCAGGAAATCATGAAGGAGGAGGGGGAAAGCTATAGGGTAAAGCTGTGAGCCAATCCCAGCAAGGGAAATGGACAACCTGGGAGGCCTTAATCGACAGGACCATCACATGGGCCGATCTGTGGAAGCTGCCCCAAGCAAGGTTAAGTTTTCTGATCAGGGCCCCGTATGATACCCTCCCAAGCCCCCAGAACCTGCACCGCTGGTACGGCTCAGAAGAGTTTTGCCAGCTCTGAGGCCACCAGAGTCCCAGCCTACAACACATCCTCTCTGGCTGTAAGACTGCTCTGACCCAGGGCCAGTATGGGTGGCACCACGACCACGTCCTGCGGAAGCTAGCAGAGGTCATTGAAGCACGCAGACCCAAAGTGAACAAAGCCAGCATGTAATCTGGTCCACCTTCATGGAGACTGTCATCATGGCCGAGCTAACTGTGCCATGGGAAGATGGGATGGAGGCAGCATTTGAGAGGAAAAGGGAGAAGTATGCAGAGCTTGCATCCGCATGCACGCAAGCTAGGCGGAGAGCATATACCTTTCCAGTGGAGGATGGTTGCAGAGGCTTCACCGGAACCTCCACGCAGCGTTTCCTTAACTCTTGGAGTCAGAGGCGCCAAGCTGCAGAAGGCCCTGAAAGACCTGGCAGAGGAGGCAGAGCAGGGGAGCTTTTGGCTCTGGCTACACAGAAAAGACAAGACTTCGGGGAGAGACGGATCCTAGGCCAGCTGCAGGGAGATGTCCCTGCCGCTGCTCCACCACCTAGAGATGTTCCTGGATTAAAGGAGCGAAACATCAAGGATGGGTGGCTCCCAGCTGACGACCCTGCAGCTGCCCAACCGGCACTGGCCCGAAGTGCGTCTGGCAGAAATGCCTAGCAGGTAGCCTGGCCTGTGTGCACACATAAAGTAGGTAGGTGATAGTTGCTATATTTTGGTATGTGGCTTATTTCCAAGATAGCATTTTGATATAACTTGATTATGGGCTTGTTCTAATTCGCTGGTTTTTATACCAAGATCTGGCAACACTAATGAGTCAAGACTTACCTTGTTCCCAGTGTTTTTTGCACCGCAACTGATACTTGTTTTACTACATCATTAACAGCTAGTTGTAAAGGTCGGTTCCGTAGACACAGAATTAAAAAAATGATGAAAATAATGGGCATTCAATAATTGCTGAACCTAATGAGTCTTTTTTATTATTGGTCAAAAACAGCAAATTCCAAACAAATGATACACTAAAACATTGTTATGCTTACAATGGTGTTGATAATTTTGGGGATTCACTACCGTATTTAAATGTGGTAGTCATTCCTAAAACTTTACAGTTTGTATGTGGTAATTGACTTAACTCTCTGTTGGTAAAACTTTCTTTTGGCCTCGCAGGCACCAACTCACATATGCAAGCCTCATCCCATCCCTTGGCTCCTCATAAAGTAATCAATCGATGAAACACATTGCATTTTACTTGACATTTGACAACCGGCTGTTCTCTATCCTTAGGCACTCTATGAAATTAAGAGATCTAAACACTGAATTAAGCCAATTGAAAGAGCTCCACCCTGATTTATGGATCCAATTACAGCACAGCCACACCTACACTTTCCTCTCTCTCTCTCTTCCTCTGTCCTCTTTCCTCTGCCTATACAGCAAAGCTGCTGAGCATATTGTGACGCTAAAGCTGCAGTGCTTTTGCATGATGAAAATATTTCGTAAACTTTATCTTATTTGCAAACTATTTGAAATAATTTCGGTTTATTAATATTTTAACATTTAAATATAATAAAAATCAAGCAAAAAAAGTGCTCAATCAATAAAACTAAAAGTAATCAAAAAAGACAATGGACAGGTTATTGCTGACAGGATAGTACATACGGTAAGGGTAACAAAAAAAAAATCATGATATTATTTGTCAGAAACATTATCAACGCTGCCACATGCAATAGCATTTAACACTAGTACACATATCTGTAGAACAATGTTACATAATGAAATTAAATATCATATGCAAACACTAGCCATGAAGAAGGCTGCGCTATGTCAATAAGCTAGTAGTTACATTTTCACAAATCATGCTAAAAACATTCATAAGAGTACTAGACAAAATGATCATCTTTAAAGCAATGGTTAATGACTGCAAAAGTAATATGTATTGTTGCATGATTGATAAACAACTGATAAAATTATCCACCCCTAACAAATTGTAAAATATTAACAAATTTCGATGCAATAAATATGGTATAATTTAAGCAAATAAAGTGTTTAGTGTATATAATGAGATGTATGTGTAGGGTTATTATTAGCACAATTCTTAACCCAGACCTCACTAATTTTCTAACCCTGGCTATAGCCATAATTGAGGCATCTGATAGACTCTCTCCACATGCATCTGTTGTGAATGTTAATATATGTCTCATACATCTGAGCAGAAGTCGACTGTGCATGCAAGCAAAGGTCAGAACCATTCTCTGCTCCGTGGTAAACGATTATTGAACAATGTGTGTTAATTTTCCATCCCCCAAGGAGTCTTTTTCATTGCTGTGTACCCTTTCTTTGTGTAACAGATCTATCAAAAGGCTTGCCAAACCTGTTGCACTACCTTGCAAATTGCTGAACTGATATATGCAAAATACGTTTATTGCTTAATCAAACAGGGTACCTGCTGTGTAAATTCATGCCAGTATATGTGCTGTAAACCCACTTAATTTTTCAGTTCAGTTCAGTTTTTGGGCCGTGTCAGTTGTCCAGTGCTGTATACTGTAAACCACTTGTAAAATCTATACACCCGTAACCTTGCGGCAGCAGATCAGTGTCTTTCTGTGAAAGACACAGCATACATAAAATATTATACAGCCCACTCAGTAGGACCAGAATGACAGTGTGCATAATAATATTGTATTTGCTTCCTTACTATGGAAGTGCGACACTAGATTTGCATTTTCTGAAGGAAATAGAAGCACTTGCAAGGCAGCAAAAGAGTTTTAGGTAATCTTTTGCGTGAAGGAAATGTTAAGTCAGAGCCACCTTGCCTAGTTATACTGTCATGACACTCAGCATGCAACTTGTTTTGTTTCAGCTTTGCACAAAAATCAAATCTCAATGCAGCATCTTTGCTGTTTAAATGCAACTGTCATTGGGTTAGTAGATGAATGTAATTTATTTTTATATATTTTTTTCATATTATTTAAATTCAATTAAATTACATTAAATTAAGTCAAATTAGACACAGTTGCAATTATGCTGTCACTGCAGTTGGCAAAATTTTGACCAGCCAACATTTTAATACATGAGAGATTTTCCAGATCTTTTTCTAGACTTTAGAAAGAGAAAATGACTACAGCAAAACTGAACACTTCACTTATATCTTGAGAGCAAATAAATGTATAAATCTAACTCACAATACAGCATCTTTGCTGTTTAAATGCAAGATTCAGATAAGATAAGTTATTATTTTAATTCTAATTATTATTTTTTTTTTATTTTAAAATTTTACATTTAATTTGAATCTTTATTAATTTTTTTATTATTTATATAAATGTTTAATTTACTTTAATATTATGTTATAAATTAATTTAAATTAGAGACCAATGGCAATTGAGTATATTATTTTTTTTTTTTGCTTCTACCACATTACATTTTGACCAGCCAACATTTTAATCAGTGAGATATTTCCCAGATTTTTCCAGATTTTTCCAGCCTTTAGAAAGAGAAAATAAAGTAAAAAAAAAAGAAAAAAAAAAAAAAAAACAACAACAAAAAAATATGTACGCTTCACCTACCGTATAACTTAAATGCCATTAAATTTATAACCCCAACTCACGGTTTAGCATTTTTCCTTTTTAAATGCATTTATCATTGGGTATGTAGATTCAGGTAGTATATATTTTTATTTTAATTATAATTATTTTTATTTTTGTTTACATTTTTATTTTTATTAAATTTATTATTCATTTAAATTTAATTAAATTAGAGATCAGTTGCAATTGAGTATATTATAAATATTATGCCACCATAGTTGGCTAAATTTTGGCCAGCCAACATTTTAATCCAAGAAAATCCATTTTTTCCCCCCCCAGACTTTAGAAAGAGAAAGTGCTTTAAGTTTTCACAAACTGCACGCTTCACCTAAAGCATGCATGCAATGAAATGTATAAGCCTGACACAGACAGACAGATTGAAGACACCTAGAGTGTCACGTCACTGGGGAGGGGTTACGAGATCTGTCACTCACAGAGGTAACCATGACAACATTAACACTCTAGTCTAGTGAGAAGCGCAGTGATGCAGCGTGCAGTAAGATACAATCATACCTTCAATCACATTTACATATATGCATACGCGCAGTTGATGGCTGGCTTGCAGAGATCTTCCTGAGAAAATCAATTTGGTTTGTGCATGTAAGTGATTGTATGTTTTTGTGTGCATGTGTGCGTTTACACTCCCTCTCTCTCTTTGCTCTCTTTCAGTGTTGATTGGATTCTGCCAGCTCATCCTTGCTGTGCATATTAATTAGGAAGAAAGGCAACCCACTGTGCCCTGGATCACACTGTGCACTTGTCCTTTTGGGGGAGAGAGAGAGAGAGAGAGAGAGAGAGAGAGAGAGAGAGAGAGAGAGAGAGAGAGAGAGAGAGAGAGAGAGAGAGAGAGAGACAGAGAGGGGGAGAAAGAGGCTGTTTTTTGACATAGTACCTCTCCTGCAGGTGTCAGTGCTGCACCATGGTCCAGCGGGGATTGACTGCAATGCATCATGGGAGAGTAGCCCATCACAGGTAGAGATCTCTGAAAGGAGAGAGAGAGAGTTCAAGAGCATCTCTTACTTTTGTAGCTTGCATTGTTCCTTTTTATAGTGTTTTTTTTTATTAATATTCCTCAATAGTCTGGTTTGAGTTCACTTTAAATCATTTCAATTACACTTTTACACTGTTAATTTAGTCCGAACTACTTAATGTATAGACTTAATGGTTTTGTAGGTAGATGTGCAGTTTATATTTGGTTTAAACTGTTTTGCAAGAATGTTATGTTATGATAGAACGTTCAGCATTCACAGTGTAACCAACAGTGATGATGTCATCATAATATTTGCATACTAAATTGTGATTGGCTCTTTTTATATCAAATCTAATAACATAAATGACAACACCACCACCCATTCATCCATCAATCATTCAATTTATTTTTTTTTTTTTTTTCAATTTTCCATTGATAACCTGATGACAAGCGTTGTCAATAAGCATATGTAATGTAGTAGTAGTAGTAGTAGTAGTAGTAATAATAATAACAGTATATTTTGTGCATTATTATTTTTATTATTTATTTATTAAACATTTTAGATTTAGAACTATTTACAGCAGAGCCCGAGATCCATCCATATAAAACGGATACAATAAATGCATACATACATAAACAAAATTTTTAAACAAATATTTTAAAAAGTATTATATATTTTTATACATTTATTTTGATTAGAATTGATTAGAATTATTATGCAGACGTTTATACACACACACACACACACACACACACACACACACACACACACACACACACACACACACTTTTTTTAATACACAAATACACAAATCATAACCATACAATTTTTAAAAAAATATTTTAATTTTAAAAATATTAAAAAAAAAATTATTCTCATGATCATCTTTTGTAAGATATATATATTTTTTATTAATTTTGTTTTAATTTTAAAATATTAATTATATAATCGTATATGAAAAATAAAAATAAAATGAAAATGGAAAACTCTGATGCTGCTCTGAAGTCTTAAACCTGAACATACTTTGAACCTTTAATGCAATGGAAAATGGAAAACTCTGATGCTGCTCTAAAGTCTTAAACCTGAACTTACTTTGAACCTTTAATATGCTTGCTTCCTTTAAAATGCTACTGTTTTGTTTCAGCAAATACAAATACAAATCTAGTTTTTCTAATTTCAGTTCTCTTAAATTCTCTTCAAATCATAGCCGTATCAGAAGAGAAACATTTAACTCTATATTTAATTTGGGATAAGCTTTAATTGTCCATGGAGATACATAAAATCGGGCAGAAAAGCACAGCATTAGAGGAATGACTTGTGCTTTTTCCCTGCTGCAGGTGCACATAATAGTTAAGCAGTGAACGTATCGCTGCTCCGATGGAGATTATGAAAAACATGACACGTACACACTCACAGATGCTTAATGACGTACACGCGGCCCTTCGTCATGGAACGGGGGTCGTGAATGTTACGTAAAAAGACATCCTGCGAGCTGATGGATTATGTTAAAGGAGAAGCGCTGTAAAAAGGGAAGATAAATGTGTGCAGAGGGGATGAGAGAAAAGAGGCAGGAGAGCTGGAGTGATAAATGAGAGGTGCAGGATAAAGCCACAGCAACTACTGTGAAACCACCAGGTGCACAGAGGGAGGAAAAGATAGAGAGGAGGATCACCAAAGAATCGATGGGAGATATTAGCCATTTAGCCCAATTTACTGAGTGACATGGCACAAGATTTAAGTCTACGTGGAAGCCAGTGAAATCAAAAGACAGAAAGAGGAATTACACTGGCAGCAAACAATAGATACAAATAAGAAAGCTGACATGCTGAGGGAAAGAGGAATAGAGTGAAAAACAGCTAAGGGGACTAATGAAGAGAACAAGAGACATCTATTAATCACACAAAATACAAGCTTTCTGTCGTTTTGCCTTCCATTTGTTCAAAAGTTTGACTTCTTTTGCTTCTTTTGACTTTTGATTTTTGACTTTTCACCATTTGCATTTATGTTAGTTTCAGTAAAGAAAATAATCTAATAATCTAAAAAGAAAATAATATAGAATTTTATTATCAATAAATTATAAAATTTGCATTATAACTAAATTGTAATCGTTATTCTATTGTTATGATTGTTCAATAATTATTATTAGTATATAATTTTATTTTATATATATACACACATACATAAATACATAATATAAATAAGTTATTTTAGTTAACTAAAACTGAAAATGAAATTTTCGTTGTAAAAATTAAAATTAAATTAACTGAAAAAAAAAAAAAAAAAAAAAAAAAAAAAAAAAAAAAAATATATATATATATATATATATATAACAAGAAATACATACAAAAAAACATATATATATATACATATACACACATACATAAATACATACACAAAAACACCCCTCAAAAAAAAACATATATATTTAGTTATTTAGTACAAAAAAATTTTCATTTTTATTTACTTTAAGCTGATATACTAAACTAAAACTGAAATGAAAGTAAGAAATATATATATATATATATATATATATATATATATATATATATATATATATATATATATGTGTGTGTGTGTGTGTGTGTGTGTGTGTGTGTGTGTGTGTGTGTGTGTGTGTGTGTGTGTGTGTGTGTGTGTAAAAGTTAAAATAAAAGTAAACAAACAAAAACAAATGAATAAACAAAAAAGAAAAATGCTATAACAAATACAAAAACCAAAAATAAAATAAAAAAAAAACAAAAAAATATAAAAAAAATCACTATAATAAAAAAATCAATGAATCAGAAAATTAATACTGTAAAATAGAATATCTCAATGACAATAAAATAACACTATTAATATTTATAATATATAAATAATATATTTCATATTAATTATGATGTGTAATAATGACAAATTTAATGACAAATAATATAAATACAAATAATAAAAACATAATTTTGAAACCAGAATTTTGGGTGGTACGTGTTGTTAAAAGCTAACAGGCATGGACTGAACTGACACAAAATTCCAATTTCAATTTTATGGGCCCTTTAAGATGTTCTTTTAGATGAAATATAATATCTTATTTTGACCTGGACATTTCTTCATGAGATTCGCTCATTTATACAGGCAGTGCAGCAGAATGACTGCAGTCTGTGATGGATATCTCTAATATTATATTCTGTTGGGAGCCACAGGCTGCAGTGTAAGGTAGACATGACATAGTCCAAGATAGTCCTAGAGCCTATTACAGTGAGGAAGTGCACTCTCGAGTCCTGACATGAGGAACACACGCTCCATACTTCAAACCCTGCAGCACGGATCTGGATCCCAGTGGATCTCTACGCTACACATGTAAACATGAGGAAATCTTGTTTGCATGGCTGCGACATTCCCCATATACATACAGTAACATTAAATAGAAATCACTTTTTATCCTCATGAAATAAATATAGCCTAATAAACAATCTCAACAGCAACCTGGAAAAAGGCTATTCCGGGTACTCATAGTACTTACAGGGAAATTGCTTTTGCCTGAGCGAGCGCTGCTGTTGCTCATACTTAGGTTTTGGGATTTGAACAAACCGCGAACTCTAAATATTAAATTCATTTGTGCTGCAGACACGACTGATATCTCAAATCATAAGACCTGTTGATGAGAAGCGTGCTATGAGAGTGTATTAGCAACTAGAGGTACTCAAGACTTGATATTCAAGAGACTCCAGCTACTGTAAATCTAGAGCGGTATTTTGTTTATATATTATTATTATTATTATTATTATTATTATTATTATTATTATTATTATTATTATTATTATTATTATTTATATAAGTAATATTATCAGTTGTGTATAATTTAATATAATATATTTTTTTATTTATTAGTATTTTCAGTTAGTTTATTTGAATCAGTTACTGAAATAAGTTTAGGTTTTCCAATATTTATATTTGTATTTTATTTTAGCTTTATTTTTATTTAGTGAATATGATGTTTTGTTAATTTCTGTATAGCTTATATATATAAAAATTAAATTGTTATATTATATATAATATTTCATGCTGAAAACCATTTTTAACCAGTCTAAACTGGTCACCTTCTGCCCCAGACTAGTCAAGCAGGTTAGAGTGATCTCTTTGCTGGTTTTAGGGTGTTTTTGGACGGTCAGGCTGGCAAACCAGCTTAGCACAAGTTTAGCAAGACCAGGAGACCAGCTAGACCAGATTTAACCTGCTAAAACCAGCAGAGCACCTTAAGTGCTTTTTTTTTTTTTTCAGTAAGATATCAGTCTTTTTGACTTTAGCCACAGCATGTAGCATCATTTTGTAAATCTAGTTTCTTTGTTCTCCATATGCTGGTAGTGTTGTGTACTGTACTTCCTTTCTCTTTTTCTGTCTGCTTCTTTTATTTTCTCTGCGCAGTATGGCGCAGTGTTTAACATGATGGCAGAACAGATAGCTTCTGGAGCTTCATTAATCATAAAAGGGATATTTTGTGCCAGTTACCATTGCTTTAGCTGCATCACAAGGTTCCTGTGAGATTATAAAACAGAAATGCATAAAAAGAAGGTAGAAAAGAGGAAGAAATATTCATGTGATCAAAGAGTGACAGGAACATCGAGCTACAGGTGACTGTTGTATTACACGTCACATTACGGGCATATAAGCCGAAGTATTCTGATGATATTTGAGTGACAGGGAACTAAATTGGTTGCCAGGTCTTACAAGGACTCTACTGATGTTTTGCAGGCAAAGTATGTGGCAGGAGATGTCAACACACAGTGGGGAACAAAACCAAACTCAGAGGAAGAAAAGAATATGGTAATGAGCCTCTCTTCCTGAACATATGTATGGAAAATGATGACGGTGTCTTTAAAATGATGTAGGATGAAAAGGTAAGATGAAAAGGAAAAAGAAAAGGCGGATAATATTCTTTATTCATGCTAAGAAAAACCTGTATTCTATTAGAAAGGCAAGCAGATGACTTTGAATGAATGGTATAGACTTAAAGTCACACTAGATTGGTCTCAGACTGAAGTTGATGATTGGTATGGCATGTCTTTTTGAATGGCAGAAAATGTTTGAGACATGAAATGCATAATCACGTTATCACTAATTTTAGCTTTTATTTTATTTATTTTTTATTTTTTTGGACCAGATTTGGAGAAATTTAGCATTTCATCATATTCTCACCAATGGATCCTCTGGAGTGAATGGGTGCCGTCAGAATGAGAGTCCAAACAGCTGATTAAAACATCACAATAATCCACAAGTAATCCACACCACTCCAGTCCATCACATAACATCTTAAAATCTAAAAGCTGCGTGTGTGTAGGAAACAAATCTGGACTCTCATTCTGATGGCACCCATTCACTGCAGAGGATCCATTGGTGAGCAAGTGACAGAATGCTGAAATTCTCCAAATCGGTTCCCATGAAGAAACAAACTCATCTACATATTGGATGGCCTGAGTGTGAGTAAATGTTAAGTGAATTTTCATTTTTGGTTGAACTATTCCTTTAGGATTTGGTGTAGAACTAGGGATAACTCTTGGGAGTCAAATGCTCCCAGTAGTGTCAGAAAAGGTTTTGTAAATCCAATGAGTGGTGCACAAGAAAAAAGCTGTCTGTTACTACTGTAGACAGGGAAAGATACATCAAGTCAAATTGCACCGTCAGAAAGTTGAAGATGACAAACCTTTCTCCTCTTCTGCACCCCTTGATACAGCTATAAAAAGCTCAGAAGGAGGTCGGCTGCTTGTACAGGCTCAGAGAGAGGTAGCTTGTTGTGGGCTTGAATCAGCACAATATGCTGCCCCCATACTCTGCTGTAGTTGATCAAAAATACAGTAAAATTGTGAAATATTATTACATTTTCTATGTGAATATATTGTAAAATGTAATTTATTCCTGATTAAAGCTGAATTTTCAGCATCATTGCTCTAGTCTTCAGTGTCACATAATCTTACAGAAATCATTCTAATATGCTGATTTGCTACTGAAGAGACATTTCTTATGAATATCAATGTTGAAAACACTTTGAAAACACACACACACACAATTTCAGGATTCTTTGGTGAATAGAAAGTTCGAAAACAGCATTTATTTGAAATAGGACCTTTCCTGAATAAAAGAAATAACTTCACTCAAACAAAAAAATAAGAAAATGTTTGAAAGTTTGTGGGGAAGTTTGTGGGGAAGTTTGTGGGGAAGTCGTGGCCTAGCAGTTAGAGTGTTGGACTTGCAATCCAAGGGTTGTGAGTTCGAGTCTCGGGCCGGCAGGAATTGTAGGTGGGGGAGTGAATGTACAGCGCTCTCTCCACCTTCAACCCCCAACTGCTCCCCGGGCGCCGCAGCATGAAATGGCTGCCCACTGCTCCGGGTGTGTGTTCACGGTGTGTGTGTGCACTTTGGATGAGTTAAAAAGCAGAGTACGAATTCCGAGTATGGGTCACCATACTTGGCTGTATGTCACGTCACTTAAATGTGCCCTTCCTGAATAAAAGTACTTATTTCTTTCAAAGAAAATAATAATAATAATAATAATAAACAAAAAAAAAATATTAATAATGTAAGACAGAAAAATAAAGAAAAATACTACTACCCTCAAACTTTTGAATGATAGTGTTAATAAAAAATAACTGTCAAGAATATATCTCTATTTTATGTATATGGTGCATGTGAAAATCCAGTACTGGGGCTCTGATATTTCTCTAAGATTTTTTTCATACAGAAAAGCTGATATGTGTTATCAAGTTTGTATACTCAGTTCAACTGAAGAAGATACCGGGTCTGACATGAGGGCTTTATGTTGTGTGAGAGGGTTGGATAGAGGGGCAAATAAAGTCGAGCTGTTCTATTGCTCCTTCAGTTTTTTTTTTTTTTTTTTTATTAGAGCAGGCAGTTTAATGTGCTGTTCACCTCTTTCATTTGCCCTCTGATCCTCTAAGGGAATTTGGCACTTATGAAGCAGCAACCTTTCAGCGAATGTTGGTTGAGGTCGTGGCAGTAACAGGCCTTACACAGCACAAAACTTCACCGGGACCGCCATTTATAGCAGTTATAACATCGCCAGCGTCTCCCTGAGGTGAGGGACTGTCAGTTCCAGTAACTCTCTGACACTGAGTTTTCATGTGTACCCGATATGGAGCGTCGTTAGGTCACGACTGAGCTCAAAAGAAACAAAGGACAATCAGTTACAGCTTTTGTCCCAAGCAGAATGTTTAATCATGTCTTGGCAGGATAGTGATGGAGTCTTGCCCCAGACTTTAGCGCCAGAGTGGTCAGGCCCAAAACAGCAGAAATATTAAGATGCTTTCCAGAATTTGAAAAATTCCCATGTAGATAAGATGTAAGCCAATCATTCCAGCTGCTGTGAGTGTTGATAGCCATCTTGCTAACTTCAGCCAGACTACACAACTGAATTAGACCATCACCCATCCTCTCCATATATGTCATTTTTTTTTTATATATTTATTATTCTATAAAGTAAGAACTCATTAAGTAGACCAGAAGTGACAGTAAAGACATTTAAAATGTTACAAAACAGCATTACCATATTAGATATATATGCTTATATATTATTTCTGAAACATAAAAGCATAAAAGACTTAAAAAAACATGAAAAAATCTTACAGACCTCAAACATTTTCTAAGATTTTAAGATTGCCTTCTTTTTTTAAAAAAAATATATAACAATTCTATATAATATATAATCCTATATAACAAAAAAAAAAAAAAAAACAACAACATTATTTTATTTTATTTATTTATTTTAATAAAAGATACACCGTTTTCAGAAAGACATATGTCCCGTCATTGTAGCATAGTACTGATCTTTATAAACACTTTGCAGGGTCACATGAGGCGACATGTCCCGTCATTGTAGCATAGTATTGATCTTTATAAACACTGCGGTTAAGTCACTGAGTCGTGTGGAAGTGTTTCTGAGGGTTATCAGTGTCTAGTTTATACTGGTCGTTGTGGTTAGTGGTCAGACGTCTCCCTGACTTTAACAAGAGAGGATGACCACCAGTGCGTGTTTCAGTGCTGTCTGACTATAAAACACTGTAGATTTCTGTCTGTGTGTGTAAGTGAAATCCAATCAACACACTCGTGATTTTACGGGACTACGACTTCATGATTTTTACTGCAGCTCTTTTATCACCCATCAAGAAAAGCAATGTGGCTTAAAATGTGTGCTTTAAACTATCCTGATGTTAAAGTCAACATGAAATGCAGTCGCAATCCATTATCAGTTCAATAACGTGACATATGTCTCATGTGAAACAGACTGGAGTCACATCTAATTGCGAGCTGGCATTACCACTGGTGCACACTTTTCAGGAGTTTTCTTGTTTAGAGGCTGAAAGTCAAGTGGATACTGCAGAAGGTTTTCACATATTTCCACTCTAAAACAGATGACATTTCCCAGCAGGCACAGGACGTCAGTATAACATCAGTTTTATGTAGGACATGATGTCAGACAGACGTTGCATTTTGGCTGAGAATGAAAATTGAGTTGTCAGTATTTGACGCTAATTTGGCATTGACTTAGCATTGGATTTTGGTTACACAAAATAAGACGCTGATTTGACAATGAATTTTAGTCACCCGACATCACAACCAAAATTTAACCAAATATCAACGTCTTATGATGTTGTGTGCCTGCTGGGTTTAGGGTCATAACTGGGGAATTTGGGTTGGTGACTATAAAGTTGTAGGTTCTAATAACTCAAATTCCAAAAAAACAATGCATATAATCAGCCATGTAACTAAATGGTTTAAAATATACAAGCAACAGTTTCGGGATTTCTAATAATGTTAATACATTAAAATCCAAACTGTAACATACAATACTCTATACTAATACTAAAAAAAAAAATAAACAAATTAATCAAGCAAAATCTCTATACTAATAATAACAATAAAAAGAAACAATTTATTTCAGTTAATTTTCAAAACAAACTTTCTGAATGAATCATGCACAATGGCAGAAGTGTGTTAGAAAAGTAAATAGTTTCTGTTTTGACTGAATGTAGCATGTGCGTCACATACTGTAGCAAGAATATTACCGCTAGTGATTTCTCAGAAATCTTTTATTAAAGAGGTTGGTGATTGTTGCAGCACTTGAGATGACTTTTGATATTTTGTCATTCACAGCAGGTCACCCAACCTAGAATATGTTTAATTAAAAAACACTCTTTTGCCCTTATCTTGCCCTGTTCTCCTACAAAAGCAGTCTTGTATTTTGCAGACTTTTGGCAGATGACAGAGGTACTATCGCACCTGGAGTCAGTGAGCGTTATCTTATCTGAACACTGACGATATACAAACCAGCACTCACTGTATGCTCATGAAATATACATCAGGAGCGTCTGCATCCAGCATAGCTTTTCCTCCAATCCGGCCCTGTTTAATTCAAAAGCCTTCTTTGCAGGAATACATATTTCAAAACGACTTTTAAACAACTCGTATCTCAAGATTGATTTTTTTTTTCTCTCTCTTCCCAAAACTGTGTTAAGTGGTGTGATTATGCTGCTCTTCCGTCTCTCTCTCTGTCTTACTGTCTGTAGTGTTTTGGTTGTGACATGACACTGAATAATACCTGGTTCTAAACAAAAGGAATCCAAACTAAGCTTCATAATATTAATACATCCCTGCTGGAAAATAGCTAGTAGTCTAGTCTGGTCATTAGTTGATCCAGGCTATCATTAGGAGGTAAAGCACACAAAATAAGTCCAGGTCCAGGAAGCCTAACCTTCACTCAACCTCAAGAGGTCTAATGGTATAGGTTTAGCTAATGATTAGCATATGATATATATATATATATATAGTGTATGTGTTGGGTTTTCTTTTATGTATGTATGTTTGGTAAATTTATATTGGATATTCATTTTCAAAATTATATAGATGTGTCAAATTAAAAATAAATAAATAAATAAATAAATACATTCAGCGCTGATAATTACCACACACACACACACACACACACACACACACACAAAGAAGAAGGGTTAAGGGGGAGGATATGTATGGAAATATAAAATAATAATGACAGTAATCTGTAATCCTTCTGTATGTATTTTAGCATTTTTCAAGCAATAATCATTAAATAAACAATAAAATGAAGTAGATTATATATACAATAAATGATTAAATAAAGAAAAATCTTCTTATGATAGGCTAATATTATATTAAATTTAACAAATCAATTAAATTACCAGTTTATTTTATTTGTTATTTTATTTTATGATTTTAGATATACAGTCGAGAAGGTCAGGACCAATATTCAAATCAATCAATTCAATATTTTAAGGGGGATACATACATTTGAGCTTCTTCTTATGATAGGCTAATATTATATTAAATCATAATTAATATCGGTATCAAAAAATATCAGATTTTATTATCCATTGATTCTAATATCCAGCAAAAAAACTTGAGAATTGTGCCTATAATGAATATCAGCCATAACACTTGATAACCAGTATAGTTCCAGCAGAGGATGAAGCTCAGATCTTCATGAAACCTCTTCCATTTGTGCTTTATCTCTGCATTTGCTTCTCTGTGATGTGACTTGTTTTTGTTTGTTCTTTTAGTCATCCATTCATTTTTCAGAATAGAGCTGTGTCATTACAGCTCGGACATGATCAAAACATCTGTTTTGGTTCTGATTATCATGTTTATAGCGCTGAAATCATGCGTTTTAAACCATATTAGTTTAAACTTCTGATATAGGATTTTATTAGAGCACACATCCGAAGCACATGGACAGAAAACGGCTGTCTCAGCATGTGAGTACTAAACTAAGTTCTCATTCACACACAAGTGTAAGTTAAAAACACACATGAGTTACAAAAACAGTCGGTTATGTCTGTGAAGGTTTTAAATCTTTGTGGCAGCAGCAATATACAGTAAATAAATCAATAATTCCACTGCTCTCTGCTCTGAGGCTGGGACTCTAAACAGATGCTTGCAGAAAAAGGCTTACCAAAACAAAGTTACTGGGTTAATCTTTTTCACGTTACCTTGGTTGGTAGATGCACCGGGGACCTTATTATAGCACTTAAAACCTGGAAAAGTCAGATTTTCATGATATGTCACCTTTAAGAGACTGAATTGATGGCTTTGCTTTTAATAACGCTTGATGAGATATGGAGACATGAAGTGTGTGATGCTTCACAGGACTTGACATGCTTATACTTTCCATGTCAAACTCAGTCTGGCGGGATTTAAGTGTGTGTGTGTGTGTGTGTGTGTGTGTGTGTGTGTGTGTGTGTGTGTGTGTGTGTGTGTGTGTGTGTGTGTGTGTGTGTGTGTGTGTGTGTGTGTTGGGAATTATAGAAGGCCTCACTCAATTAACTCAACAAGCTTCTCATTCCGTCACATCTTGTATGTTCAAGTGTGAGTCAGAACTCACAACGGACCACCATTTCTCACTTTTCCCTTCATGCATTTCTTCCCACACTTTTTTTTTTCTCTTGCTCTTATTGCTGTTTTTATTTATTTATTTATTTACTTATTTATTTATTTTTATTTTTTTCAAACTACTTCAGTTTCTGTTTAAACTCTGTTTAATCGGCTTTTCCAGTCTGGTCTGTATTATGTTTCCCTTGTTCTCCTGCGCAGAATGCTGGATTAATCCAGGCAGAGAGGTTTTAATTCATATTACATGCTCATTCTCAAGCCATTGATTGCTCATTGTACATTTTGCTGGTGCATCGGTTGGTTTGTTTGTTTGTGTTATTTCAACCCCTCATCCTCTGTGACAATACTGTGACAATCCAGTTATGACGGCAGCCTGCCAGACTGTTGTAAAGGACAACGCATGGAGCTAGAAAACAGACAAAATAAGTCTAAAAGTGAAAATGACAAAAACATGGTCATTTATTTTATTTATTCATCTATTGCGAATATAAGGAGAATGAGAATTGAGCTATGTCAATGTAAAATGTGACTTAATTAAAATGTGGTTACATACCAATGCTTCAATGTCAATGTAAAATGTGACTTAATGGTCAAAATATCTTAACATAAGTTTGGAATAATGAATGATTTGTTTTTATGTTTTTGATATTTTAATGTGTCCTGTGCTCACCAAGGCTGCATTTATTTGATAAAAAATACAGTAAAAATACAGTAAGAAATTTTGGAGTAACTTGAGTTAAACTTAAGATGAGTAAAAGTTTGTAGTAAGTTTTTTTTCTTTCTTTCTTTAAGAAATTAATGCTTTTATTCAACAAGGATGGATTAAATTGATCAAAAGTGGCAGTAAACACATTTATAATATATATAAAGTCATTTGAAATAAATACATTTATTTAGAACTTTCTGTTCATCAAAGAATCCTGAAAAAAAGATCAGTTTCCACAAAAATATTAAGCAGCAAGAATGATGATAATAAATGGTTAAATAGTAATATATAAGCACAGATAATAATTGAGCAGGAACTAAGAATGAGTGAAATGATTTCTGAAGGATCGTGTGACACTGAAGACTGGAGTAATGATGCTGAAAATTCTGCATTTCATCACAGGAAGATATTACATTTTGAAATATATTCAAAAAGAAATCTTATTTTAAATTGATATATTTTACAATTTTACTGTTTTTACTGTTTTTGATCAAATAAAAGCATAATAAGAGAAGCCTTTAAAAAAATAGTAACTCTAAATTTGATGATCATCGGTGATGACCAGATTTTATTTTCCTTCCCTTCACTTTCAATCAGAAGTAGTTAAGGACATTCTGAGTTAATAAATCTGCCCTGACAAGTATCTGATTGGCGGCAGCGACATGTGGGCCACTGTGTGAGAGCCGTCGTCTCTGATTACAGTCTTCAGGTGCCGCGTTTCTTAAAGATCGGCCCCTGCTGCCGTGTAACGCGATCCCTCTGGTGTCAAATCAGCCATGTGTCCATGTGCCGCATCATGTTGGAAAATCAATCATCCAATCATTCATCAGTCTGACAGGAAATGAGAGAATTGTGATGGGCGAGACAAAACACCAATTAGCTGCCTTTGATTCATCAGGACTTCTACAGCTGCATTGTCTGTGAAATGAATATGTGGGGGAAAAAAAAAAAGTGCAACAAATTTTCTTCAACACTATAAGGAATAATATATCCAAGGTACAGATTTATAGCAATAATCTTACCTTTCACCATTTTTACCCCATTTCACCAATGAATTTCCATGTGATAACTGAATAAGGATTTCAAAAGAAAATCAGATCATGTTGATTTTACTAATGCACAAAGAGCAATTTCTAGAGCTTATTTCCAGAACGACTTTAATTTTTGTACATTGTTTTTAATATATTTTTTTTTAATCTTCCCTTTGTTTTTCAGCACTACATTTATTTATTTATGATATGGATTGTAGATTATTTTATTTCTAAAAATTAAATACCTTTATGCCCTTTTAATGTTTTATCATTTTATTTTATTTTATTTTATTTTATTTTATTTTATTTTATTTTATTTTATTTTATTTTTTTATTTTATTTTATTTTATTTTATTTTATTTTATTTTATTTTATTTTATTTCTGGTATAAATTGTAAGTTTGTCTGACTGTAGGAGCCATAATTTTACCAATAAGTATATGTTCCTATACAATTCATTAAGTCTATCAATTATTTATTTATTTATTTATTTTGATATTGATTATAAATTATTTTAATGCTACCTTTATGCCCTTTTCAGATTTTATTTTATATGTTTTTATTTTATTTTATACTTTTCAAAGTCAAAATTTTTAAATTGTCTGACTGTAGGAACCATGGAATGTTAATTTTTATTGATTGATTGATTGCAGATTATTTTAATGCTGCTTACGCTATGCTATTTTTGGACTCCATTGAATTTCATCTTTTATTCATCTTATCTGTACAGAAAAGACAAGTTTGAAATGACTTAAAGGTGAGTAAATGATGACACTTTTATTTTTTGAGGTAAACTATAGCATTAAAGGGTTAGTTCACCCAAATATTAAAATTATGTCATTAATGACTCACCCTCATGTCGTTCCAAACCCGTGAGACCTCCGTTCATCTTCGGAACACAGTTTAAGATATTTTAGATTTAGTCCGAGAGCTTTCAGTCCCTCCATTGAGAATGTATGTACGGTATACTGTCCACGTCCAGAAAGGTAATAAAAACATCATCAAAGTAGTCCATGTGACATCAGAGGGTCCGTTAGAATTTTTTGAAGCATCGAAAACACCTTACATACATTTTGGTCCAAAAATAGCAAAAACTACGACTTTATTCAGCGTTCTCTTCTCTTCCGTGTCTGTTATGAGCGCGTTCACAATACTGCAGTTTAGTGATATCCGGTTCGCGAACGAATCACTCGTTGTAACCGGATCTTCTTGAACCAGTTCACCAAATCGAACTGAATCGTTTGAAATGGTTCGCGTCTCCAATAAGCATTAATCAACAAATGACTTAAGCTGTTAACTTTTTTAATGTGCCTGACACTCCCTCTGAGTTCAAAATAAACAAATATCCCGGAGTAATCCATTTACTCAAACAGTACACTGACTGAACTGCTGTGAAGAGAGAACTGAAGATGAACATTGAGCCGAGCCAGATAACAAACGAATGATTGACTCGTTCTCGAGTCAAGAACCATTTCTGTCGGACGCGTCCGATTCGAGAACCGAGGAGCTGATGATACTGCGCATGCGTGATTCAGACTGACACACAGCACGTCTGAACCGAACTGGTTCTTTTAATGATTGATTCTGAACTGATTACTAATGTTATGAGCGCGGGTAAACCGAAGGCTTGAATCAAGGGCAGTCATCGCCAATGAAGATATTACGTTGAGCGCAAAAGAACTGGTGAACCGTTTTCTTCAACCAGTTTATTGAATCGAACTGTCTGAAAGAACCAGTTCGCGGAAAAGAACAGAACTTCCCATCACTACTAGTGATCCGAAAACCTATGCAACGGTTCTTGACTCGAGAAACGAGTCAATGTTTCGTTCGTTATCTGGCTCGGCATCTTCAGTTCTCTCTTCACAGCAGTTCAGTCAGTGTACTGTTTGAGTAAATGGGATTACTCCAGGATATTGGTTTATTTTGACTCAGAGGGAGTGTCAGCCACATTAAAAAAGTTAACAGCTTAAATCATTTGTGGATTAAAACTTATTCAAACGATTTAGTTTGATTCGCTAAACAGTTCCAATAAGATAACTTTAAAAAGAATAACCGAATACAACGAGTGATTCGTTCGCGAACCGGATATCACTAAACTGCAGTATTGTGAACGCGCTCATAACAGACACGGAAGAGAAGAGAACGCTGAAATAAAGTCGTAGTTTTCTGATGTCACATGGACTACTTTGATGATGTTTTTATTAAAAAAAATTCTAACGGACCCTCTGATGTCACATGGACTACTTTGATGATGTTTTTATTACCTTTCTGGACGTGGACAGTATACCGTACATACATTCTCAATGGAGGGACTGAAAGCTCCTCGGACTAAATCTAAAATATCTTAAACTGTGTTCTGAAGATGAACGGAGGTCTTACGGGTTTGGAACGACATGAGGGTGGAGTCATTAATGACATAATTTCTTGTGGAGTGTAAAAAAAACCTTTAAGGACTTTTACATTTAGAAAAGTTGTCTTATAAATTTTGTATGCATTTAAAATAATTCACAGTACTTTAATAAACTTTTCAAGGTTGCTCTCCTGTAACTGATGACAAGTCCTATGTAATATATATTTCTTTGTCAGTAACCTGGATTCATTTCTCGGAGAAACAAATCCACACTATAAATATTTCACTTGATTTGTAAATCAAACCCAAAGAGTGTCCTCCCAACAGTTTTGTGAAACTTTCCAATATGAAAGCCATTAGGCAAAGGGCAATGGAGACTCCATTGAAGCAGACGGGCCTGTTAATGTCACCAATATGCTATTAACGTCCATTTAAAAAAATCTTTCTCCATCTAATTTGGAATCCATCAGTGCAAACTTATCCGCCTGTCTCCATTACTTGTAGCAATAAAGACAGAAATGCAGCACGAGTGAGCGAGACGGGCGGCTGAGCTTCCTCTGTTATCACTGGGCTGTTTTATCTTCTGCTCCTTCTGAGTGTTTATGCACATACTGTTCTCCCATCACGCTACTCATGCATCCTAACAGAGTTCCCAGAGCCAGATTTCCTTCAAAAAACCCAGTTGTCTGAAATGGGGAGAGCTAGAGTTACCGCCAGCCATCAGAGGTAATCTAAAACGTGATGTTATACTAAAAGAAATTTGTCTTTCACAACATGATTTGGGCAGATGTGGTTTTCTGATTGCTGCCGGTGTTATGTGGGAAGTCGAAATGAAAAGTCAAGGCTTTGTAAGTCGTGTTCAGAGCTCTTCAAAGCTGATATTGTCTCTGTGGAAAACTCACAAAGACAGGTTAATAAATTATTCATTGGTTAATGAAATGACTAGAATATAGTGTAAAGTAATATTTCTGTTCATCTCCAGATGATTGTTGATGAGGTTTTTTTTTTTTTTTTTTTTTTTTTTTTGCTTTCTGATGCACAGTTTGGAAAGTGAAGCATCAAAACAGCATTATAATATTATACTGATCAAAGTAATTCATAATTGATTAGCTAAATGAATAATTATTTACCATTCCTGCAGTATATATATATATATATATATATATATATGTATATTATGCAGTTATATATGAATGCAAATTATGCCAGTTTTTCTTCTCTAGACTCATTTGACTGTCAAATGTTGAGTCATTTTATACAAAAAAATGGATTAGAAATGCAAAATAACCATTTTTTTTCTAACTTAGAAGTTATTTTAGGTTATTTTAGAAGCAATTCTAAAATAACCTAAAACCCTAACCCTAACCTATAACCCTAACCACTTCAAGTGCACCTTGAAATATTGGACTTAACTATCAAACCTAAAGAGATTTCCACATCCATTCTTGTATGCTTCTGCTTCACAACAGGTGTTTTACAAGAAAGTCCCGTTCAAGGCAACCTTGATGAATCCCGTGCATAAGAGATCAGACCTGATGTCAGAGCTCATAAGAGTCGGAAGCATCAGTGAAGGACGAGCGGCGCGGCGCGTCTCTCACTGATAAATTGCATAATGGACACCTCGGCTGGTCTGGGCCTTTGGGACGCGGGTCATCTTACAGTGGCCAGATGCTGGTGGGTATTTATAGTACTTTTCTATTACACTTTCACCCCGATGCTCCTTTAAAATTCATTCATTTCTTTTCTGTCAAGACCTTGCTGACTGGCTCTGTCAGGCATCACAAAGCCCTCGATCACACCAGTCCATGGAGTCTTCTTAATCTCTTAACACATTCATTTTCTATTTGCTGCTGTTTGCTTTTCATCTCACATCAGACGGGGGTCTATCCACGACACTGGACACATTATTACAAGTGTTGAAGTGTTGACCTAACTAAACGTAGCAACACTGCTAACCTTAATTTTTAGTAACATGACAGTATTTTAGCTGTTCTCAAAATAGTCTAGCTTTTCCAGCAATGAGCCGTCTTTTTTATTTTTTTTGCACATTTTTTATGTGCCTGACTTTACTGATGAGCAAACTGAAAAAAACAACAACATTATAGCAGAATACTTTATAACATCATAATGTACTCTCTGTATATACAGTTATATATGTGTGTATATACAGTACTGTGAAAAAGTCTTAGGCCATTAGTATTTTCACCAACACAAAAACACCCAACTGGTTTTAAGCCTGTTATTTCTATATTTTGTTGTATGTGTCAGTAGGAAATAGCATTCCATTTGCTATTAATTGTAATAATCCAGTGAAATTTTTGTATGCACAAGGAGTCTGACAGCAGCCAGTGCTCCACACAGAGGTCTGATCTCACCATCATCCAGTCTGTCTGGAATGACATGAAGAAACAGAACAAACATAGACTAAATCCAGAAGAACTGCCAACATCTCCAAGACACTTCAAGAAACCGACCTGCAAAGCTACCTGAAAAACTATGTGCAACTGTACCTAAGATAAAAGCTGTTTTAATTAAACAAAAACAGTGTTGATTTGATTTAGTTAATTTAAGTTAATTGATAAATCAAATCTATTTGTGACATTATTTTTGAAAGCATGCTCAGTTTACAGCATTTTTACACAAGTGCCTAAAACTTTTCTTCAAGCATCTTGGAGACATTGCCACATTTTTTCTGGATTGAGTCTGTCTCAGTTTGTTCTGTTTCTTCATGTCATTCCAGACAGACAGAATGATGGTGAGATCAGATCTCTGTGTGGAGCACTGGCTGCTGTCAGACTCCTTGTGCATAGAAAAACACTAATTGGATTATTACATTGATTGCAAAAGGAATGTTTGGAAATGTAAACTGATATTTCCTACTGACACACCACAGAAAAAGATATAAATAACTGTCTGAACACCATTCTTTGGTGTGAAAATACTAACGTGCTTTTGAAATACTAAAGACTTTTGCACAGTAGTGTGTGTGTGTGTGTGTGTGTGTGTGTGTGTATATATATATATATATATCAGTATATATATTGTTTGAATAAAAGCCTCATTTTTTTTAAAACCCCCCTCATTATTATCTAACATAATCCTATTCAAACATTGGCGGTGTAGCGAGTGTAAGAGGAAAGAAATGGTATTGTGTCGAATATCTGTTCTGATACTCTTTCAAACATGTTCAAAGAGCGGTTTAACTGTGCCGTGCAGCGAGGGATATGCAGTCCCAGAGTGCATTGTGTGGAGGCTGGCTCTTACTCCCAGCCAGCATACCGTGGTAACCCACTTTAGACGCTTCTCTGATGGTGAGAGTCACTCTTCTCAATGTATTCACACCGAATGAACTCTCTCCTTCCACAGTTTCAGACACACGAATGAAGACCACCGGTGACTCGGGAATGTGTCTGATCTTTCCGGACACGACAGCGCTCACGCCGTTTGGCTGAATAATGCATTGCTCACACTTGAGTGAAGTGGAGCTTCAGCGAGACGAGGTCAGATCTTCTGCCAGGGATTTGGGATCATCTGCCAGCCGTGTGCTCTCATTTAACAGTCGTCCTTACTAGTCATTTACACCACTTTTTAATGCTGTGATAAAATAGTATTCTAGCTGCATAGTATGATTGATGAAACATGTTTGTTTGTATTTATTTTTTTTTACATTGTAAATGCCTTTGTATTATGCTATTAATTTATTTATTTAATGGTGTCATAGTAATACTATGGCCTTTGGACATGTACCATGGTAATACTGTGTTTTTGAATAATTATATAAATACATATAATTCATATGAAAGGTGCAAAGTATTACAATCTGATTATATGACTAACACCACAGGGCTTTTCTTTAAAAGTTCTCTCTCTCTCTCTCTCTCTCTCTCTCTCACACACACACACACACACACACACACACACACACACACACACACACACACACACACACACACACACACACACACACACACACACACACACACACACACACACAGACACACACACACACACAAACTCCCTCAATTCCTTAGTCTGTATTTCATTATATCCATCCAATCAAATCTGTCATGAGTTTTATATTTCATATTGTTTCAGTCTCATTGTTTTGTAGATCTGTTCATCATAATTGCTTATCCAGACTCAACACGATGACGATTCACTCCCTCTTCTGCATTACAAGTGACAGTCATCCATCTAATTCATTTTTTTCTTCGTTCATGTCTAAAATTAGAATGCAAGTCCTCACTTGACGTGTGCTGAACGCTCATTTCCAGCTTTGTCGGTGCAGGAGGTGAGAGCTGTGCCAGTAATTTCTCAAAGCATCTTTTCAGAGCCTCTCACAGCAAAAATAAGATGCTTCTCATGGTAAAGGTTGCATAGATCAGTGCAGCGCAATCTGTTCAGCAGGTTTAGTGATGAACAAGTAGAAGACCCTCACCTTTGGTTCTGAGGCTGACAGGCTGACCTTTGACCTTCTGCAACTGTGAAGCAGAGAGAAAGAGGGTTGCCATCTGTTTCCATACCAACCAGAGCTGCCTTCTTAGTAGCTCTGTTCCAGTGCCTAGTGAGTCGCCTATGCAAACAGCATTTAAAGGTGTACACCAGTCTGTGCTGCAAGGTAAGGGACCGCCTTCTAAGTTTTTTTTTTTTTTTGGGTAGGTATGAGGTGGTGAATAAAATAAGATAAATGTTGGTTTTTGGTATAATTATCACACACTCTCTCTCTCTCTCTCTCTCTCACACACACACACACACACACACACACACACACACACACACACACACACACACATATATATATATATATATATATATATATATATGTATGTATATGTATATGTATATGTATATGTATATGTATATGTATATAGTATATATATATATATATATATATCTGTGTGTGTGTGTGTGTGTGTGTGTGTGTGTGTGTGTGTGTGTAGGTAGGTAGATATACATATAGATATATATATATTCTTTTGTACTTTCTACTCATATCAAACATGTTGCATGTAAAGCTCAGAAACATCAATGAAAGGCACATGGTAAAGTGTAATATGTGTGCCAACATCTGAATCGCCTTATCAAAACAGCACTGCATCCCACAGTAGATGGCTTGCAAATTTCAAATCATTTTCCTATAAAAGATGTCTGACATTACAGCTACATGCAGATCCACAGATGGAAACTGTAATAGTGAGAGGAGAAAAAAAAAAAAAGTTGACGTGTCTTTGTGGTTTAGTGGTTGATAGCAGTAATATGTTTCATCACTTATCCAATTACATGTGTTAGAAGAAACTAATCCGAGACTCCATTAAAACAAGAGACCTGGCGGCGCGAGGTTAAACAATAGCAAATTACATTACCCTCATACTGCTTAGCAAGAAGACCTTGCCATGTTCGTGCCTGTTCATATCTACTGAGAAATTACCAGGCCACACCAAGCTTTTTTTTTAATATTAATATTAATATATATATATATAAAGGGAGACAAAAAGGTTTTTATTTTATTTTATTTTATTGACTACACAATCAAAAACACCAAGCTGACTGTATATTTAAATGAGTATTTTATATACATTTCACCGAAAGCCAATAATTCAATCAGCTGCACTTCTTCTGGTACATGCTCTGATTCTCCCTCACTTGTCGTATTGTATAACAACATGGTCACAAGCAGATGTAGCTACACTTAAGCCTGTGTACTCCCTTCATAAACAAATCATGTAAGTGTTAGATAAAAAAAACCAAGGGACTACCATCATTGTACTATTTTGAAAAGGTTACATTTTTTAAGTTTTAATAATTTTGTATTTTATACTGATGTGTGCCTGATGTACAAAATTATTCATAATCTTGCTCCACCCCCTCTTCAGGGATGTGTGACCCATAACGGAAGTGCAGGTAGGACTAGAGCATCGGCCAGGGGAGATTTAACACACAAACACACAAAAACCAAATAGCTTCTTTTGGGCAAAAAGCCTTTTCAGTTAGAGTAGTGGGGTTGTGGAATTCCTTACCTACAAAAATTTGAAGCCTTAATAGCTTCTTAATTTTTAAAAATAAGCTTAAGTACTAGCTATTATCACAACAGATCTGCAACCACTAATGACTGTGTTGTACATTATCTGTTTTATATTCTGGTTTAAATTTTATATTTCTGGACCTGTATGAATTGTGATGTTTTATGTGGTGTGTATGTATTGTATGTCATTTTATTTGTTTCCCTGCCCAGGGACAGCAGATGTAAACTAGCTATTAGCTAATTCTGGTGCAATTACTTCTAATTGTGCATTGTCCCTGTAAAAATAAACAATAAAATGAAATGAATGAAAATGAAAAATTATAAACTTGATTTTTCTTTTCTTTTCTTTTCTTTTCTTTTCTTTTCTTTTCTTTTCTTTTTTCTTTTCTTTTCTTTTCTTTTACTTAATGAAAAAATAATTCTAATAATATTTGAATGTACTGTACTAAGTACTACTTTTTGGTAGAGAATACTTTGTCTTAATTAAAATATAAATTTTCATTATTAATTCTAAAGTAATTCATATTACTTTATATATTAGGGCTGTCAAATGATTAATCACGATTAATCACATCCAAAATAAAAGTTTTGTTTACATAATATATGTATGTGTACAGGGTATATTTATTATTTATATATAAATACACACACATAAATTATATATTTAGAAAATATTTACATGTATATACATTTATATATTTATATTCTTATATTTTATATTATATATAAATATATTTAATATATAAACATAACATATTCTTCTTAAATATATACATGCATGTGTGTGTATTTATATATACATAATAAATATACACAGTATACACACATATATTATGTAAAAGAAAACTTTTATTTTTGGATGTGATTAATCGTGATTAATCATTTGACAGCCCCTATATATATATATATATATATATATATATATAATATATATATATATATATATATATATATATATTATATATATATAATAACAAAAAACAATCGGATGAAAACAAGTTGTATTGCAGTTTAGATCAATGTTTTGTCTATTTACATTGAGCTTTTGAGTACTGTATGTTTTTATAGTAAAGCACCTCTTTTATCTCCAAGAAAATAATAAAAAAAGATTTGTCATGATATGACCCCCTTAAATCACTTTAGAAAACACTGAACCTGTTAAATGTCTGTTATATCATATAGAAACCCATTTGAGGTTAAAAAGTACATGGTATGTTTCAGACAGAGGTTATTAAGGACCCCTTTTCTCAACCATCTGCTGCTTTTTACTTTCCCCGGCTCACTGAACTTTCCCTGGTTAAGAGCTTAAACTCCAAACTTGTTCATTTTCGCTCTGTAAGTTTCCCTGAATGTAATTACTTCTAATCTCTTTATCCTTCTGTCTCCTGGAAAGAGCCCCTTACCTGAGGCAGATGATGACAGGAGCTGGCCTCAGCTTACTTTCGCTCTCTCAGACGCTTCCTTCCCTTTTTGACTTCTTGAGATTCTATGCTTTCCTATCATTGGCTTCACAGATATGCATATCTCCTTTTAGACACTCTCTCTGGTTGCTCCAGACACTTTATGGTTATCCGTTGTTATCTGGGTTGATTGAAGGGGCAAAATCTTCTTTGCCCTTTGCTGTGTGGCTAAAAGTTGAAGTGTCATTTTTCGTTGTAAAAATATTTTCTTCTGTCACAGTATAATATGTTGACACAACTATAAATCATGGCTGGTTTTGTGAAAGCATTGTCTTCTGTGTTTTATAAGGCCTTGACAAACTCGACCAATGGTGTTAGCTTGGGGCGGGGCTATCCGTTTTGCTGACCAATGGCAGGCGGCGGAAGTGTTTGAGAAACCTGTAGAAAATAATTGTTAGTGATGCAGAAATAACCCTAACTGTCAGGAAAATACATAATTTAAGGCTTTACTTAACAGTTTTATTACTGAGTGTACTGAAACAACTTTCAAAAGTGGAGTTGCTTCAAATTCAGAGAGAAAAGAAAGCCGTGCTAGCAAAGCCTCTTATTCATGGTGATTAGCTGTACCTACATCCCTCAGAGACTGAAATGTTTTGAATAAATTAAAAGTTTTCCTAGGTCTAAGTAATGATTTCATGACAAAACATGTGGATACATTGAAAGAAATTCATTACATATGCCATTATAGAACTTTACCAGGTTCACATCAATTGCAGTGCATGCATTTACTTGCTCTTGAGGGACCAGACCTTTGTGTATATGCAAACTACTGCAGGGTCTGTGTGACTTCAGGTCACTGAACTTCAGGTTTGAGTATAGACTGTATAGACTTCACTTACAAAGTATAGGGTTCAAAAAAGAAATTTATGGTGATAAATATTTGCTTGATGATAAAAACAAGCAGTAAAATTACATTCATGTATACACATTTTTACTGCTTTTTTAATTAAGGCCAGCAGAAAATATATGAATTTAAAATTATTTTGTGCCAGTTAAAATATAGATTTTTATAATACATAGATTAAATATTTAAAATATAAAGATTAAATGTGTGCATCAAAGAAAAATAATACAGCATGACCCCTATAAATATTGCTTGCTTTTTGTTTATTTTATTGCAATAAATCAAGGTCTGCAGAAAATATGAATAACCATAAAAAAAAAAAAAATATATATATATATATATATATATTTTGGGTGGCAAAGAAATAGAATATAATATGACTCCTGTAAATATTACCTGCTGACAATGTTTTGTTCATTTTATTGCATGATTTTGCAAATAAATATATGAATATGAATAATTAAAAAAAATTATTATTAAAAAATAATATTTAGAATATAAATATTACAAGTTGCCATAAAAAAAAGACTGTGATATGACCACTATAAATATAGAAGGCTTTTTTATTTTTCATGTTTTTTATATTAAATAGGAAAACATATGTATTTTTTGTGTCTATTGTTCTTACCCTGAAACAACCCTTGTAATGCCTGCAGTGTCCAAAGATGATTTCAGACCAGATGTGGCAACAGACACACCACAAATTTAAATTAAATTACGCCCTTAAACTTTTTCAAGAAATGAATAAACTGATGTAACAGATTTTGACTGTGGTGAAGATGGGAAAATGTGATTGGGTGTTTATGCGTGTCACACTGTTGTCAGCGGCGTGCTCATGATGCGTGACTCTCACCAATGGCCCATTAATAACATTTAGTCAGAGTGTCTCTGTAATGAGGATGACCAGCCTCTGTTTTTGGCCCATTCTAAACTACTCCACTTCTTCACTCTCTCATTTCAGAGAGAAGTCCAGATTATGTCTTACTCACCTGATAACCTCGCACGTCTGTTACAGCTCTCACCGGCCGCCGTTCCCTGTGTTGATGAGCGTCCATCATGTTAACAACAGCATTTAACGTCTCATTGGACAAAGCAGGAGGATGGAGCTCCTTTCATCACGATGGTCGCACAGATTTTGGAGCTGAAAGAAGAGGTTGATTTACTACCTTTGGTGGACTGTGGAAGACAGTCAAAGGTCAGACTCACAGCCTGTCATTCAGTGTGTGTGCTGTTCTCTGTTCACGATAGAGCTGCTTGTGAGTGCTTTCTCCATCTAGAGACTACTTGTGGATTGTTGTGATGTTTTTATCAGCTGTTTAGACTCTTATTCCGACAGCACCCATTCACTGCAGAGAGAATTCATTGATGAGCAAGTGATGTAATGCTGAATTTTTCCAAATCTATTCTGATGAAGAAACAAACTCATCTACATCTTGAATGGCCTGAGGGTGAGTAAAATTTCAGCAAATTTGAATTTTTGGGGGAACTATTCCTTAAAAATAATTAACAATTCTTCCACCAAGTAATAGTAAAAATTCAGCCTAACTCTTATTGTAGATAAATAGAATATAATAGAATTCAGAATACCTTTCAAATTCCATATCAGTTCCTGAATGTGAACTGAATTTGGGATTGAGATAGCAGAAGAGATGCAAAATTGCAATTCAAATTTTAATGCAAGGAAGAAGAATGAAATTGCATTGAAACTAAAATGATAATTAGATAGATAGATAGATAGATAGATAGATAGATAGATAGATAGATAGATAGATAGATAGATAGATAGATAGATAGATAGATAGATTTCAGTTTTGCTTAATTTCAGTTGCAAAAATGCAGGATTTGTATAGACATTATTGCAGCAGGCAAAATATATACAGTAGCTACTGTAGATTTATAATGTACAACCAGTAAATAATGCAAATAATGCATTAGGAATGACAACAATACAAATACTTGTTTGTTTGTTCAGTGACAGTCAGTTTTGGCATTCTGTTTTTTTGGTCTCTTTAGTAATTACAAACAGAACACAGTAGTTCATGGGAACACAGTGTGTATGGGAGCTGAATGATTGAGTCTGGGATTATAAATGAAGTGTGATTCCCTAGAAACACAGTCGGTCTCAGCATCGGTCACGTGGTCTGTTGTGTTGAGCAGCTTTAGTGTTCTGTCATTAACTCACAGAGAATCTAAAAGCTCCTGCGAGAAATAACACATTAGAAACAAATTACTCTTTAACAAGTTATATCCTCAAACACATATACAGAACATAAAGCACAAAAATGACTCCTTCCGAGACTGGGATGTTTCATATCTATAAAAACACAGCACAGAACAAAGATATCATTTATTTTAAAGCTGCATAAACAGTGGGTTGTGTTTTCCCAGAACACACATTATCCATCCTTCATAATATGCTGTATATGAAACTATGAATTATAATGAATACATATGGGAGCTGTGATCACAACACTACAAATATTACACTCTCAGTACTGTGTGTACCTTCATATGTTCAGAAGGTTTCAATGGACAGGAAGGATTTTAAAAATGCTATGAACAGAAAAAAATAAAATAAATGTTTTATTTAACTGACCATGCTGATCATTCAGCGAACATTAAAGTGCTAATTTTCAGAAAAACATAAGATTCAATTTATGCAACAACAAGAGTGTGTGAAGAGCATCTCGTACTCATATGTGATTGAAGACAGTGCGGTTGAGCTAATGGTGTATCTAACCTTCAGCTCTATGCACGGGGCTTTACCCTCACTGCTTTTATTGACATAAGCCAAACACCTCTGTGTTTCAGTCCAGATACATGTGCCAATGCTGATTTGTTGAGGGGCAACCGTGGCCTTGATTTCTGCCAGTGGTGCATTGGAAGCCTGTCAGTACATGAGTGGGCGGCCAAACCAATGGTCCAATATACTATTAACATGTGCTGGTCAGTCAAATCACAGAGCGGGGAAATAAATGGAAATGAATGCAATGGAGCGGCCATCAATCACTGCAGTCCTGCAAACGCGGCTCATGCTGATGCTGTTCACTACACTCTCAGTGCGCTTTGTGGAGGTTGGGCTTTGCTGTGCTATCAGACTTTTTGCAATTTATGGGTTCAAAACTCCCAGGGAACCTGATATGGAGAAATTCTGAACTCCATTGTTTGGGATGTTTGGTAAAACTTTAAGATATGGATAAAATGCAAACTAAGCATGTAGTTACAATACTAACTTAACTACATTTTCAAACACTACAACAAAAAAATAAAAACAAACAAAACAATCAAACAAGCACAACCATTCAATCATTTTAAGATTTTAAAATATTTAAAAAAAAAAAAAAAAAGTAACTTAAAAATCATGACTTTAAACAACAACTCATGACTTTGTAGCGTTCCAGGCAAGTCATGCCAAAAACAACCCAAGACCAAGAAGTTATACAGTCAAATAATATATTACTCACCAAGCTAAATTATTAAATTAATTGCAATGTTATATTGTCCCAAAGTCTATTTCTCACTGTGTACCACTTGCATAAACACCGCATCCATAGGCAATATTATCCGTAGGGGCTGCCATTGTTGTTTTGTGGGCTATGTGACGTCAGAGCTCGGAACTGGGAGTAGATCAATCTAGTACGAAGTCACGGGTTTGACTGCCGTTCTGGTGCACTTTCATGGGTAGAAGGTTTGAAAAGCACGGGTTACGGGTTGCCTGGAACACAGCATTATTCTCACCAAGGCTGCATTTAATTGATCAGTAAAAACAGTAATATTGTGAAATATTATTACAATTGAATTATTATTATTATAACAAAAATAACAGTTTTGTATGTGATTATATTTTAAGTTGTAATTTACTCCTGTGATGCAAAGCTGGATTTTCAGCATCATTACTCCAGTCTCCAGTGTCACATGATCCTTCAGAAATCATGCTGATTTGCTGGTCAAGAAACATTTATTATTATCAGTGTTGCAAACTTTTTACAGGATTCTTTGATGAAGAGAAAGTTTAAAAGAACAGCATTTTGTTTAAATAATAATAATAAAAAAATGCATTATAAAAATTACGTCTTTACTGTCCCTTTTTTAATCGCGTTATTGGAACCTTGCTGATTAAAACTATTAAAAAACCTTACAATTTTGAACAGTAGTGGTACGGTATTGCATGTAGGCATAAGGCCTGATAAAACCGAAGCAATAATCAAACTCTGCTGTACTATCATTCTTGTGTTCATACTGTAATGAAACTACTAAAAAACACCAAGACAAAGTGTAGGCTATTCGTCAGATGTATAGCAGAAGTGCTTGTTGGCAATGAAATGCATTATTCTATGAGCCTATACATCAGGCCTAGTCAGCTCCGGTCCTGGAGGGCCAGTGATCTGCATAGTTTACTTCCAACCCTTATCCAACACACCTGTTCATCATTTTTAAATGGTCCTGAATACTTCGATTAGCTTGGTCAGGTGTGTTTGATTAGGGTCATAACTAAACTTTGCAGGACACCGGCCCTCCAGGAGCCCTGCTGTACATGATGAAAACAGAAATAAATAATTAAAAGGTAAGGTCAAGTACTTTAAAGCAACTGTATGTAGTTTCATGGTTTTTTGCTACTTTGGAGCCCCCTACAGTTAAGTGAGTGGAAATCACTGATGTAATTACAGTAGATAGCTGCTTACGTGCATTTGTTGCATAAAGCGATCCGCCATTTTCACGGAATTTCATACCCGCTTACCAAAAATAATAATCATAAAACAGATGATTGGAAAGAAACAAAAGGCATTTTTAGAAGTCAGTGTACCATCAGAATGATTTTAAAAACTGATATTTCAAGGTAATAAAAAGTCTTGTTTTAAAAATGATAAAAACATAGAAGTAGAGTATTACTATTGCATATATTAACATTTAAGAAGAGAGTATTTTGTAAAGTGATGATGAGTTACTCTGTGTTACTGTCTGTTGGTCTTTGTCTGGTCACTACTGCTGCAGATGCTGAAGGAGAAGGACGATGATGCTTGGGATGGGGGTGTTTCAGATGGATCTGGCCTTCCTAATGCATCAGTCTGCATAGATGTCTGTGATGTTGCTAGCTCGTGGCCCGTGATGGACTGTGCTGTCTTCACCATCCTCTGTAGCCATGCAGCCAGTGAGAATACTCTGAATGCAGCATCTGTAGATTGTCAGAATTAGCGCTGACATGCCAGACATCATGAGCTCATGGGGAAAAGCAGCCTCCGCTGTGCTTTCTTGACCACAGTGCTAAAATGGTGAGACTGTGATTTTTTTTTTAACTTAAAGTTTAATAAATAAAATAAAATAAAATAAAATAAATTAGTGATGACTATTGTTTTTCATGATCAGTTTATCATGAACAGATTATTTTTAAGTGTCAGTTGAGGCAGAATATAGCTTTATTTTATTTTATTTTATTTTATTTTATTTTATTTTATTTTATTTTATTTTATTTTATTTTATTTTATTTTATTTTATTTTATTATTTTCTTCTATTTTTGACAGGAACTGCAAAACCAATCTTGTTATTATTATTAACGGAATTATTATTATTCATGCCAGTTTATTTTAATTTTTTTACACAATAATAACTACACAATTTCTGAATTCTGAATGATCAAATTCAGCTTTTCATCACAAAAATAAATTAAAATATATTCAAATAGAAAACAATTATTTTTAATTGTAATAATATTTCACATTATTACAGTTTTTACTGTATTTTTAATTAAATAAATGTAGCTTTGGTGAGCATGATTTTTTTTTTTTTAATCTTTAGTAAAAATGTATTTGTTACTATAACTCTAAAGGAGCCCCTTGTTTATTGTATTTCATTTCATTTTATTGTATTGTATTTTTTTTTAATCAGCAAATTATAATAGCGTACTTGTAAATATATGGTCTAAAAAAGTAGTTATAGCTACTTTTTCAAAAGTAATAGCTTGACTGTACTTGAGTTAGTTTTAAAGTGTGAGAAAGTTTCAAAGTATCTTCCCCAGCACTGGATATCCACATATTTCCTTGTACGTTTATACATCAGAGGAAGCATTCAAATAAGTTATCCTGCTACTAGATTAATTATGAAATGGAGAAGCTTGTGGTGTTTATACGGCGCTGAGGGAGCCCCGTAGCTTCTGTCGCTGTGTCTTTAAGTCATCTAACATGGGCTTGAACTCATTCATCCCTCTTCCAGAGCAGCATGGGCTCTCTTTCTCCTGCGTGTGGCTCTCAAACACATACACTCACAGTCAGATTACAGCTCCAGTCCTCGTCCATAGTTCTCTTCTCGCCCCAAACTCTTATTAGCTTGACAGCGGTTCATTATCTCTCTCAACAGGAGATGCAGTTGCATGCCGTTCTGCCATCTTGATGTGTCTGCGCACCTCCTCTACTGAAGAGACTGTCCGCAGGAAGTCAGACGCGTCTCAAGTATGTAACTTTTGCAATGTTAAAATACTTCATGTGTAGAGACTACAAGGAAGTTTTGAGGAAAAACTATAAGGAAGCCAGCTGTAGGATGATTTCTCTAAGAGTAGAGTTGGGAATTTGAGAATTTATTAATGTTTGTTTCCATTAACGTTTCTTAAAATTGTAAAATTATACATATAAAGATTCAATAGATAAAAAGATTTTTTTTTTTTTTTTTTTTTATATTATTAGCTGGTTATTGTATACTGAAGTATGAATCGAATGGAAATACATTAAAAGGATTCAAAATATAAATTTATATTGTTATATTTATGCTTATATTAATTATTTTGTAAGCTTTACATTTTAAAATAAATGTTACAGTAAATTATTTTTTTTTACTGATGTATTTTTTCATTGAAAATAAGTAATGTTTATATATATTTAATATATTTATATATACATTTAATTATATGAATATAAATATATACATCTAAATACATGTAGATATTTTCTAAATATATACTGCATATTTGTGTATTTATATACACATAATAATTGTACACAGTACACACAAATATATTATGTAAACAAAAACTTTTATTTTGGATGTGATTAATCGTTTAACAGCACTAATACAAATATATAAATATCTAGTTTTATCTCATAATTTCTTATGATTTAAGAAGAAAGTATTTTGCTTTACATTTTAAACATAAACTAATATTAAAAGTAAATAAGATTTAATTTTTAAATTTAGGCTTTTTCATCTCTAGTTTCCCATGATTATGTGTTATGCTGTACATATTAAACTTTTTCAAAAATGTTCCCTAAATGATTGATTATAATGAAAGGAGAAATAATGTTATCATGGTGAAATAATATCTTATAATAGCAGTGATGAGGAATGCTTCATAAACCAATTATAGTGTGGCCATGTGCAGAACAAACGATGGTTAATTTGAAATCATTAATTGAAATGACTGAATCATGTTGAAAGGCTGTGACTGAATAACTGAATAACCCCAATCAGATTTACTGAAGATCCTCGCACTGTAATCCAAAAATAACCCCTAAAAATAAAACACAAAACAAACACATCATTTATTAAGGGCATTAAAAGTTTCACTGTGTAGTAGACACAACCATTATACCATTATGAAGTTTCTCTAACAAAAGATCATTTAGAGAAACAAGTTGCTTTTGAAGACAGAAAAATAAATCAGGGCAGTGTATTTGTTTAATTTTTCTTTTCGTTTCAGTGTAAATCTGTCAAAGTCACTGAACAGTTTTTCAATTATATTCATCAAAGCGCTCTGTGCACTTATCACGGCCTCTCTCAATTTCTCTTTCTTTCTCTATTCTTTTTCTGTAAGTCCTCCTTAATAACATACGACTCACACACTCTATCACAACCTACAGCTTTTCAGTTAAATCAACCGAAACCGTTTGGGGCCATTTAAATATGAATCATGTTGTCCTTTGTTTAATAATAATAATAATAATAATAATAATAATAATAATAATAATAATAATAATAATAATAATAATAATAATAATAATCAAATTTTTATAATACTTTTTATTTTATATTTTAAATACATTTTTGTGCAGTTAATTAAAACAATTTTAATGATGTTCATTTCTGTTAAAATTTCTATAATATATATATATATATATATATATATATATATTTTTTTTTACTTTTTATTCATTTTTGCATTATATGTAAGGTGTTGATGAGAGGTTGATGAACCTTTAAAAAGTGAGTGGAGTGAGGAGATTTTGTTGCTTGTTCTCTTCAAGCAAGCCTAAATAGATGCATGTCAGAGACTTGTGAGCAAAATATTTCGTCGCTTCGGCGATGAGAAACAAGAACACAAAGATATCCAATCAAATCGATTTGAGACCCATTTGGAGGAAGGATATGCATATATTTATATTTTCCCATTCATTCCCATCTCACCTTGAGCCTGCCTGAACAATCCAATATTTGATCTGGGCTTAGCTGGGAGATTTAATCCCGCAGAGTGATGAAAAAGGCTTTTTCACCAACTTGCATTTATGCATTTTTGCCTGCTAGTGCAATTCTATGGAAATGCGTTTCCTCCATTCCCACAGCCCGGATTAGACTGTGAATATGTGAAAGAAGCCATTAATACCTCAAAGCAAACGTCACACCCCAGTGTGAAGGGTTTCATCTGAAACGGTTTGGCTGGCTTTTATTTATTTATTTGTGTGTAGATGTGTGCTGAGCTTTACGTGGAGTCAACATGAAATCAGAATGTACATTTTTTTTATTGCATGTTCCTGCTCTTATTGTGCACATTTTATCTTTGTGATCTTTAATCAGAATGTAATAACTTGCTCATCCTCTGCTGTGACTTTCTTTTTCTGCTGACCTCACTTAATCCTGGATAATGAGAACTGACCTTGTGTGCTATGGTTAGGCCTCTTCAATCTTTATATGTTATAAATGGGTAACAAATAAAACATTTAATCCTAAGGAATCTGTCAGATGTCAGATGTCCCACTCCATATCAAAAGCACTACATTCAGGCCATGTGTTCAGATAAAATATGAAACTGTTTGGCAAAAACCTCATTGTATACACATACTTACACCCAACATATACACAAAAAGTCTGTTTTTTTGAGAAATTGAAGAGTGATTGAAAGTGATTAAGATTAGGATTATTTCATATATTATGTATAAAAAGTCTTAATTTGCCCTCCCACAAATTAAGGCTTTAAATAGTTTTAAATTGGAGCAGAAAGTAATAGTATTAAATGTATGTATTGCAAAAAAATAAATAAATAAATAAAAAAAAATAAAAATAAATAAAAATAAAATAAAAATAAATAAAATTAAAATAAAAATAGTATCTTGGTCAGTATTTTTGTCTTGTTTTCCAATACATGTCATCTAAACATCTTTAAATCAAGATACATTTTCTTAAGATGCTAAATGAAGATATAAGTCTTGTTTTTTGTGAATTTTAAAGTGAATTCGACTGAGCATATATTGTTCTTTTTTTATTACAAATTTCACATAAATCAAGACTTCTTATCATTGGGGAAGTCATGGCCTAGTGGTTAGAGAGTTTGACTCCTAACCCTAAGGTTGTAGCATGAATGGTTGCCCACTGCTCCGGGTGTGTGTTCACTGTGTGTGTGTGTTCACTGCTGTGTGTGTGCACTTTGGATAGGTTAAATGCAGAGCACAAATTCTGAGTATGGGTCACCATACTTGGCTGTATGTCACGTCATGTCACGTCATTTTTGCATCTGCCTTGATTTAAGAATAGTTGAGCTATTGTTTGTGTGTAAAAAAAAAAAAAAAAAAAAGAAAAGTGGATCCCAAAGTGTTTCCCTTAGACATTTACATTTTGAGAACATATTTACATATTGTTCCTTTCAGTTTATTCCTTAAATTGGTCTTACAAAGGTCTTTAAAAAGTCTTAAATCTAACTTCATAAAACTTGCAGAAACCCAGAGTAATATACACTGTATATAATATATACATACTAAATGATGTCTTCATAAAAATCTGTGAAAGGCACAATGCAATAAAGGTTTTTGAGGGTTCGGTTTAGGAGGACAGAAAAATAATGTTCCCTGTATAAAACAGTAGATGTCAATGGATATTTTCCACGTGTGAGTGTTTGAATGAGAAATTGAGTTGGATTTACAAAAATGGTGTAGCATTATTATTAAATTTTACCATGATGTGGTACTAAATAATCACATGCCATGGGGTATTAACAGTAATATATATATATATATATATATATATATATATAATTATATATATATATATATATATTTTTTTTACAATGTTTTTTCATGTGTGAATAACAAAGTATAATAATTGTGTTTAGAATGGAAACACCATTAAATGCTACCTTGCACGCAAAAGCACATGCTAACTAATGCTGACAGATACACTGTTTTCATCATCCTAATTGGCTTCAGCTTACGCTGTGTTCTTACAGATTGCAATTATTGGGAATATATATTGAGTTCACTCAGTTTTCCTGCAGTCTGGAGGACAAAGAATATAGGCTCTTAACCTTTGACCTCTCTTGCTTCTTTTAACATTTTAATGACTCATTAGTCTTTGTAATTAATAAAGCATTGTCACCTTTAGCTGTAGGCTATGGTTAATGCTTGCTCAGCCTTTGATAAATTGTGTCTCATGGAATTTCCTGTAGTTAAACAAGCACGGGTAGCAGAGACAAATGTTCAATCCACAGTAAATGCACATCACAGTCAGACCTCCAAACGACTGGCCATTGATCACGTTTGTGTGATGGAGCACAAACATTCAGACACAGTGCTGCTGATTTCTGTCCTAAACCAGCTCAGTATGGCGTTCATTTATCGGACAGCGTCCTGGGGTTAGGCAGCGTTCGGATATTGAGCAATTCAAGCCAGCAAACTGTTCTGTTCTTGTTCAGGTCATGAGGTCTCACAGTAAGACTTGAGGCTGGCAAGACTTTTTTATTTATTTTTTTTTAAATTTGTATCTTAATGATTTTGTCTAGTGCTCTCTTCCGGAGCTCATCTGTCTGTCTGTCTATCTATCTATCTATCTATCTATCTATCTATCTATCTATCTATCTATCTATCTATCTATCTATCTATCTATCTATCTATCTATCTATCTATCTGTCTATCTGTCTTTCAATATCACAAACATTCTTTCAAAAAAAGTTTTGATTTATAATCAGTCTTTTATGTAAATATAAAACATTGTTATAACAATATAGTGTTTATTACATTATATTGTATTGTTATCCAGAATATAAATGTATATTTGTGACCCTGGACCACAAAACCAGTCATAAGTAGCACAAGTATATTTATAACAATATCCACCAATACATTGTATGAGCCAAAATTGTTGGCAGTTTTTTTTATATTTTATGCCAAAAATCATTAGGATATTAAGTAAAGATGATGTTCCATGAAGACAATTTATGAATTTCCTACTGTAAATATATCAAAACGTAATTTTTGATTAGTAATATGCATTGCTAAGAACTTCATTTGGACAACTTTAAATGCGTTTTTCTCAATATTTAGATTTTTTTGCGCCCTCAGATTCCAGATTTTCAAATAGTTGCATCTCGGCCAAATTTTATCCTATCCTAATAAACCATGCATCAATGGAAAGCTTATTTATTTGGATGATGTATAAAATATATATATATATAGCACACTCAATATATACAATGCACACACATATATTGCATGTTGTGTCGAGTTGTCATTATAAACATTCCCATGTAATGACAACTGCTTGGGGTCTAGATACATACCATCTGTGAGAGAATGGGATCCTGCAGTGAATAAATATGAATATTCATATGTTTGTTTGGTAATGATCTGTTTTACATGTTTTACAGATTGTCTGGCCACATGAAGTCAAGATGAACCAGGATTTACAATCCTTTTTATTTCCACACTGTGACATGTTTCTGAGTGAAACACAATATTCAACAAGAACACAGTTTGGGATATGTTGACACAGTCTTACCACAAGGTAAATCATTTCAAAGTCTATTTCTTACATTGTAAACACGAAAATAAACTCTAGGATGTGACCATAGATGTAATTTAGTGGAGTAAAAGGTAAAAAGAGCTTTCCTCAGTTCTGCTCTCTCATATTAAAGAGCTCTCTCTCTCTCTCTTTCCCCGTTGAGTATTTGAATAAATCTTTGCACATGTCGAAATAAGAGGATTTGGCCTCTCCCCTATTCTGTTCATGAGCTGAGATACACACTTACAGATCGACATCACATTAAACAAACTCTGGATATCATTTCCACATTCATCTTCATAAAGTCAAGCATTAACCAATATACTCGGAGTGCTCACAACGATCCTGCCTCTGCATTTAAATCCATGTGTTAAATCTGTCTTTTAAAGAGCACCGTTCCCTGAAGTACACTGCTGTGCAGCGGTGCAGATGACATTTGACAGATAATTGAGATCTTTGTTTCACTCTCCTGGGAGTCATGTGTTTGCATCTCGTCTGTAACAGGCAAAGAGATGTCTGTTGTGCAGTGATGCTGTGTGTAATGCTGAACCCTTGTGTGCTTTGACATCCCTTAAGGCTCTTTTAATAGTTTTAAGTACAAACAATTGTATCTAAACATGCATACACAAAATGTGAAGAAAAAAAAATACTTATGTTTGAAATGCATTTTCACATAACATTGTAATCTGTTTACATATTGCAGAAGTGCACTAATACAAACTGTGTATATTTGCTCCACAGAAGGAAGTCATTTGAAACATCATGAGGGTGAGTGATTCATTAATTATTTTGATAATAATTTTTTTTTTATTTTGTTTTTTATTTTACATATTTAATAAGATCAGATGTTAGCAAATATGTCTTTTAAAAGATTTTTAAAAGAATTAACCAAAATGATTCTCACCTGCAGTCTACTGATTAAACATTATGATCAGTGTTGTTATTGTTACTTAAAAATATTTCAAATAAAATTTTAAATATTAGATGAAAAATGAAAGCTTAAAAAAACATAAAAAATGAGAAATGTTGCATTGGCAGCTAATTGAAAAAAAGTAATAAATTACTAAAATTTAAATAAATAAATTTAAGCTACACACATATACACACATACACACACATCTGGCATTGGGAAGATTTTTTTTTTTTTTTTTTTTTTTTTTTTAATGAATCAAAGTCTATTCTGCTCACCAAGGCTGCATTTATTTTACCATAAAATACAGTAAAAACAGTAATATTGTGAAAAATTATTACAATTTAAAATAACTTTCTATTTTAATATATATGAAAATGACAATATATGAATGAAAATTGAATATAATGAAAATGTAATATATTTCTGTGATGCAAAGCTGAATTTTCAGCATCATTACTCCAGTCTTCAGTGTCGCATGATCCTTCAGAAATCATACTAATATGCTGATTTGCTGCTCAAGAAACAAGAAACATTTCATCAAAGCTGAACAACATGATTCTCCCGCCTCATCTTGTCATGATCGCTCATGTTCTGCCCATCATCAATAACTCCAAAGAGGAAAAACTGCCCTTGACCATGGGTATTCTCTTTATATATGCAATGAATCTGAGGAGCAACAGTGCAAAGAATGATTACTCTTCAATGGGATTTTATTAAATAAAAGACCCTGAATTTGTTTGAGAGTATTTTTCATTGCTTGAGAAGAGTTTGCTGTTTTGAAATGGAGAATTTATGCCTAAAATTTTAAACAGACTTTAAAATAGCGCTTAAAACCTGGAGAAGATTTCTTTAGTCTTAATGTGCTTCTTTATCTCACCCCTTCCACAGTCAATTAATCTTGGAGTTCGGGACAAGCAGTCTTTAGACGCTTAACCCTGGCCACTTCCTGTGTGAGGCAGATAGGACATATCTGAGAGAGGTGTCTTCGCCGGTGACACCGGTACCGACGTGTAATTATGCAGTCCTACCATGACGCAAGATTTGCATGCCCCGGCGACGGTGAAGGGGCGGGGAATGCAAAACTTGACCTTTCCGAAACGAATCCCTGCGCTCACAGGCAGGTCTAATATTATTGCCCAGGGAACGATCATTAGATTAGTTCAGCCCTTAGAATAAGGCATGGCGAGGAGGGAGAAATGTTCCCAGCGGTCCCAAACCAGCATCATGGGAGCAACAGAGGGCAAGATAATATATGTATATGAATCTGTGTATCTGGAAAGTGGTGTTTGTGAATCAAAATAATGTATAAATTGTTCAGAGTAACATAGTATTGTGAATTCTAGGCTCACCTAATCAGCCTTGAATGGACAGTTCACCCAAAGATGAAAAGTCTGTCATCATTTACTCACTCTCCAGTAGTTCCAAACCTATATGAATCTCATTGTTCTGTTGAACACAAAGGAAGTTATTTTGAAGATTGCTGGTAACCAAACAGCTGTCAGTGCTCATTGACTTCCATAGTATACGAAAAACAAAAATACTGTGGATGTCAATGGAGAAAAAAAAACTGTTTGGTTACCCACATTTTTTCTTCCAAAAAAATAAAAAATAAAATTATATATATATATGTGTGTGTGTGTGTGTGTGTGTGTGTGTGTGTGTGTGTGTGTGTGTGTGTGTGTGTGTGTGTTTTGCACAAAAAAAAAAACATTGATGACAGATTTCTCATTTTTTGGGTGAACTGTCCCTTTAATATGTGTAACTCTCAGAATAAATAATTTAATTATTAATTTCTCATTAGATATGGAATCATCATGTGTTTTTAAAATGATCAGTTTTGAAAAAAAAAAAAACCATTAAGATCAGTGTTGTTACTAAAACTATTTTAAATAGTTGTTATTGATTGATATTAGATGAAAATTTTATATATATATATATATATATATATATATATATATATATATATATATATATATATACACTGTATATACTGTAATATAATATAATTTTATAAATATTTACGTTGAAATTGAAAAATTAAAATTACTAAAAATATATTGAAATATATTGAAGCTAAATAGACTGATACAAAAAAACCCTAAAAAAAAACCTAATAAAAATGACAAAAGAACCAAATTACTAAAATGCAAAAAAATAAATAAATAATAAAATGAGCAAAATAAAATAAAATAAATAATAATAATAATAATAATATATTATTATAAAAATAAAATATAAAAACATTAAGTAATAAAAATAGAAAATAAAGGCTAATTCAAAATATTAATAAATACTATAATTGTTTATAAACAATACTGAAATAAAACTGTTTTATTATTATTATTATTATTTGTTAATTTGGAAAATCAAGAATTTCAGATTTTTCAAAGGTAGGTTCATTTGTTTTGAGAAGTACAGCTCTTCAACAAATTACAAAGAAAAAATGGCTAAATCTGGGAAAAGACAATAAATTAGGTAAATAATATGTAATTTATACAATAAAGAACTGAGCAGATGGAAAAGAAGAAAATAAGTCATGCAGTTATGGATAACTGTGAACTTGTGAATGAAATGTTGATCTCAGGGCTCTTTCTTTCTTTCTTTCTTTCTTTCTTTCTTTCTTTCTTTCTTTCTACTTTGTTCAGCAGATTGACAGTGCATGGCAGACTATTGCTGAACTGTCAGTTTCAGGACCATCTTCCATAAATCGCACAGATTCTGCCCTTGATCCACACGTTTGTGCCATAACTTGTTCTTCCACATCAGCAGCTGGAGCAGGGTTTGGGTTTATATGAGATATTTTTCAGTGTTTGTACACTTGAAATGTCAAAACGGTTTGATTCTGTGCTAGAATCAGAATCAGGATGAGTTTTATTGCATCATCTGCACAATATATTTGTCTTGCTTTCAGTGGACTGAGAACAACAAGACATGACAAATTCTAAAGTTGAAAACAAAAATATGAATAGAAATGCACAATATGACATTAAGGCTGTAGATTAGCATGTGCATTTTTGGCAAGAAGGACTAATGTGCAAAAGTACAGGTATTTAAATAAATATGTTTTAGATTAAGATTGTGAATCTGTGGACCAGTGTCAGCAATATGTTAAAAAAAAAAAATAACCCAATCTACAAAAATTAATCAAAAGAAAACCGAAATCGACAGTACTCCAAGTGACCTTGATTAATCTTTATTACTGAGTCTTGAAAAATGCATCAAATCAAACTTGCCTGTTTAAACAAAAGCATTACTGACTGATTAAAGCAACATTTTACTCTTATGGGCAATAAATCCCATTTGTGATCAGATCGATGACCAGCTAAGCACCCCAAAAATAATGTTCAACTAGTTATTATATATATTATTTATATGATACAGCAGTATTTCGGTTTTTCTGCTGATGCAGCAAATGCGACACAAATCTAATAACATTAGTGCTTTGTCATTTGTCTGTCGCAGATTGCGCTAGTTCATGGGAATGTGTGCTTTTTAGCCTCTCGTGTGTGAAAATCAGCAGGAAGTGATGTAATTCAGAGACATTTGACTGCCTGTCAACTCTGGAGGGATTAAATACTCTTTGATATTTTTTTTCATATTTTTACATTTCTTCCCCCCACCAAACCATGGTACATCCCCCCCCCCCCCCCCCTCTCTCTCTCAGAACAGTTTCACAAGATTAAACCACGATAAAACCATGCAACATCCTCTGCTGCATCCGAGCATGAGGTAAGGGAATAAAGCACATGTTCCCATTCCACAGAGGTTCAACAAGATGTTCCTCGATCCCAATTAGTGAGCTCAGAGCACCCGATGTCCTGCTTTCATTTTTTACTCTGCCTTTCACAGATATGATGTGACAGATGCCTGGTCACTGCTGGAATTTGTGCTTGGCCAGACAAACATGAGTCAAGCAATTACTGTCACTTTGGAGGATGAATTAAACACAGAAGCATATGCACGTCGAAGGTAGCTGCACATACAGATGAGGAAATTCAAGGGTTTAAGTTTATTCTCAAGGACAGATGCTTAAGGACAAGGGAGCTTTCATGCAACTCATCTAAACAGGCCTCATAGATATATATATATAAAAAAAAAATATATATATATATATATATATATTTGGGTGCATGTCATTAATGTGCTAAAATCGATATATGTGAAAAAAAAATGCATTGTGACATATTATCTTGAAAATTAAGCATGTTTTCCCTCATTTTTTTTTATTTAACTTTGCATTTATTTTTTTTTTAAATCATTAATTTTATTGGATTTTTCTCAGTGATGATTCTTATTAGCTTTAACCTGTTAATGTTTGTGTTAAAATAGATATGTGAAAGCAATTTTTTAAGCATGAATTAAATGCAATGCAACAAAGCAATTTCTAGCTTGAATTCAGTGCATTGCAACATATATTGTCATACTGCATAAGTATTCTAAATGTAAATGTATATATATATATATATATATATAAAATGATAAAAAGCCTAATAAACCATTTTTTCAAGCATGAATTGAATGCATTGCACCACATATTCCCACAATGCATATATGTTTTATATATGTTTTAGTATTTTTTTTTGCATTATAGTAATAAAAATGGTTTAACAGTCATGAAAATAATAGAAAAATTAATAAAGAAATATGAACAGTCTTAAAAATAGCTATAATTTTCTTTACGCAGAATAAATGTTTGAAACAGGCCTAATATAGCAATTTATAAGCATGAATTAAAATACTTTAACACAATGCATGAATATTTTAAGTTTAAATAATGCATAATTATTTTTTTGCATTATAGTAATAAGAATTGTGCTTAATTGTCATGAAAATAATAGAAAAAAAACTGAAACGAGTATCAATGGTCCTACAAATAACATTATTTTTCTTAATGCAGAATATAATTTCTTATTTCTGTGTTTTAATTTAAGGAAGAAATATGACTGGGTAGGTTCTCGACAGGTTTTATGAGTTCACCCAAACAGTAATCTTTTCTAATCAGCCGGTGTAATTAAACATGCCCGTTTTTATTAAAAAGACAAATTAATCTTACTGGTCAAATGCTAAATGAGAGGAAAAAAGTGACCACAGCTTCATTCTGCAGGCTTCCCAACAGGCCGCTTTAAAATATCAACTCACAAAGCCAGAAATTAAGCTGTTCCTCTTAAATTCAATAAAGTTCAGCAAATGAGACACTTTGCAAATGAAAATACACCATTAGTGGGGAGAAAATAGACTTATTTAAAAAGGAATGAAGGTAATGAAAAGATTAACTGGGTCCAATGCGACGTGAACTGATTTTAATGCGTTTGTCAAAATGGGCCGCTCGATAACCTGCAGAGAATAAATGTTCCACAGTATCTCTAAAAGTGAATAAATCCATCCCAAGAACAATAGCTTGAACTGTGTTTGAAAGGCAATGGCTTTAAACAGGACTTCTTTTAAAAGCTATGACTCCAAATGGAGCATTTTCAAAATATACATACGTTCCTCTAAAGTTCTGACCTCTGCCGCAACCTTTCTTCCTGCTGGAAGTCAAACTTTCTGAAAGCACCGCCATCATATGGGGAACACCTGTAGGGTTAAAACCTCATTTAAAGCTATTGCAAAAGGATTTTGGAATATTAATGTTTGAAAGTCATCACAAAGCAGTGTGCTGCCCCTAAATCCATCAGTCATGTCCAGAAACACACTAATATTGACTGTAGTCCAAACTCAGGTTTATACAGTACATTTTTAAATATGCACAACATAATATAAATAGTTTGTGGTTGCTAGGGTGTCCTGGGAGGTTGCTAGACATCATTTTGATAGAACTGCCCATCTGGTAAAGATGTAATTCAATTTGCATATGATTTGCATACATCATGTGCTGTGATGACTGATGTGTAATTGCTGGTTTGACAGAGTTGTATAACTGTGTGTCTAGATAAAAAAATATATAAAAATATAAATAAAAAAATAGATAGATAGATAGATAGATAGACAGATCAAACATCAAACCTATTATGTAACTAGTCTAAAATTATTACACTAATATAAATTATATAATAATATCATTAACATAAGTGAAGTGTGAAGTCTCTTTTTACTGCTTTGTACTAATAGGAGGAAAATGGCTCCGTAGCTCCACATTAGGATGTGATGGAGGATACAGGGGTCACTCCGCAGAAGCTCCCTATAGATCCATCAGTCCTGGACTCATCGATCAGCAGACGATGGGATGAGCTGATCAGAGCTCGGGCCTTCAACACCAGCGCAATCTGCATGAGATGACAAAACACACACAATCTTCCTAAAGCAAGCTTCCAGAAAATATCCTCCCTGCTATGCGTAATCCGTGTTTCCATAGCTAGCCTGTGCATTTATTTCTGTCCTGTCCTTTTTGATTTGAGCGTGGATTTACGATCAAAGAGATAAATGACAAGCAAACGTGTAGTGTAAAATTCAGAGCCTTTGCAGACTCTTGGATGTGATTTTGGAAAGAGATGAGAGGAAAAGCAGTCTGTGTGTGTGGCAGCCGGTCCCAGAACAGTGTCCGTAATCTCCGGATAATCATCAGCTTTTTCATCACTACTACTTCTTCATAAGAAAAAAAACATTTGATAGGATAACAATGCAGTTTTCCTCTGAAACCTCCAAAGTACACAGCACCAATCCTATGGATAGTTTTGGATATATAATAAGCGTTTTGTGTTCTCAATCTGTCACAAATCTAATTTCTCTTTCAGCTATTTTTTTTTTCCACATCTCTTGACTGTTCCTTTCCCTGTTTTATTCAATTTAACTCAAAGCTGTATTTAGATTAAACAGGACAGGAGTGTCTGCTAAATGTAGATTGAGCCATGGATATCATGAACAAAATACTAACTGAGAATACAGGTACATCCATTAAAGGAAGGTCGTTAAATTGCTTATATTATAATAATTTGTCTTATATATTAATTTGTCTTCTTATACCTCTTATTCTAATTTGTAAAGTTGTATTTATGATTCTTTTAGGGATGACACTTAATTGACAAATAAACAAATAAACTTTTAGTTATGTGAAATTTGTAACAGAAGGTTTTTTTTTTTTTTTTTATAATGCATATCATGCAGAAGTTACTGGCATTAGCACATTCACATTGAATATTTTACATTAAATATTGGACATTTTTTTCATATTAGACTCATTTTAGTACATATACTGTTTCAGGGTTATTACAATTAACTTACATAAATTTTAACATAAAAAAAAAAAATCTTTTTTTGTTACTTGAAATAAAACAAACTATCAAATACTGTATAAATCAACCTTAATCTTATTTTATTTCAGCTAGTTGCCAAGACAGCATTTCTTGTTTTCTTTTAGTTTAATTTGAAGTATTAAAATAACTAAAACTAAATAAAACAAAAACTAATGAATAAAAATGTATGAAAACTGTATAGACATTTAAAAAATGTCAAAAAACAACTAAATATAACAATTTAACTAAAATTAAAGTGAAAACAGAAAATATAACTAAAATTTATGAAATTGTATATACATTTAGAGAAGAAAAACAATAAAAATATGACAAAAACAATGAAATAAAAAAAAATAAAGTGAAAAGAGAAAATATAACTAAAATGAATGAAACCTGACGTTTAACAAAAGAAAAACAAAAGAACCAAAAAAAAAACAAAAAACCCAAAACATCATAGCAGCCATCTACAACACAGCTAGTGCACTGGAAATATGATATGGCCATTAAGTCATGGCAACTTTACATTCAACTTTATATTTGAAGTCATTTAAAGCTGTTTAAGTTGAAATGACATGTACAAGCCTTCTCACTTGAATAAACTGAAAGGTTTAAAGGGATAGTTCACCCAAAAATGGAAATTTGATGTTTATCTGCTTACCACCAAGGCATCCAAGATGTATGTGACTTTGTTTCTTCAGTAGAACACAAATGGAGATTTTTAAATGAAACCGTTGCAGTCTATCAGTCTTAAGTGGATGGGAATCACGGCTAAAACATACAATAAAAAAAATAAAATAAAAAAAAACATACACAAACAAAACCAAATTCAACCCTGCAGCTCATGACGATAAAATGATGTGTAAAGACACAAAACAATTGGTCTGTGCAAGAAACTGAATAGTATTTATATCGTTTTTTACCTCTGATTCACGCAGTGTCCGAACTGTTAGAAATATCTTGAGCGTGTTCTCAGCACCAGGCACGTGAGGTGTCTTCTTCTTCTTGCTTTATGGCAGATCGCAGACTTATAAGTGCATTACCACCACCTACTGTATCTCTCAAGTGGACAATTGACACTCCTAATTGAGACTGAAGATAGAGTTTCAATGGTCCATTTGAGGGATAAGTTGTGGTAATGCACAAAGTCTGCGATCCACCATAAAGCCACAAGAAGAAGATGATGCAGGCTGCTGTGAAGCACGTTCACAAGAGTTCTAACAGTTCGAACATTGCGTGAATCAGAGGTAAAAAAAAACGATATAAATACTGTTCAGTTTCTTGCACAGACCGATCGTTTTGTGTCATTTTTGGGTGAACTATCCCTTTAAGGCAGAAACTGAACTTAAGTTTTTAAGTTGAAATGGGTGGACATTTTTACAGTGTCTGTAAGTCTTACACTTGTTTTTTAACTGTTAAAAATTGATATTCTGAGCCATAAAATACAGTGAAGAGCTGTCAGGTAGGAAATATGTAGAATGTATCCAAAGTAGAGAGATTTAATGCAAAGTATGGCCCTTATATAAGATTCTTTGGTTGTATTATCCTCCAGTGAGGGTGATTGATTTCAATCTTAATCAAAGCGGGCAAACAAGGACTCGGATGCACAGCACGTGGACCCAGGAGAGGGACACATGGAGGAAGGAAGAAGAGAATAAAATGAGATGAGGAAGAAGAGTGAAATGAAAGTACTGATGCGATTCAACGTCACCTGTCATTCACCTGTGCGGTTATAAGCTCCTGACAAGAAATACATACGCAAACCCTGAAGCTCAAACACATGTCAGATGAAGGAAAATGGTTTGGTCGTGCCTTTTAAAGGCCAGACATGTTTCTCTCTAGAAGTGGTTTGAAGGGGCTATAGTCCTGAATGTTTAACAGGCATAATGGTACATCTGAAATGAATATTTATGAGCAATTATTGAAAAATACAATGAGAATTATGCAAAATTATTTTGCTATATTAATCTGTTACAGCCCTAAATGTTAACCCTCCCTAACATTGTGAGCCAGCAGTGAATCTATTGGCACTGACATAGTTTCAGGTTTTGGTTGAGTGTATTTGAGCCAGTGCTATTTTACAATCTACCTTTGTTTCATTAATATTTTAAATAAATTTTGTATTTATTTATTTATTTTAATTTAAAAGTTTTATTAACTGTGTGTTTTGTCATTTTATTAGTGTTTTCTGTTTATGTCTATATATTTTTTTATTTCAGTTTTAGGTTTAATACGTCAATTTAAACTTAATGAAAATGAGATGATTTGCCTTGGTAACCAGCTCAAATATTTATTTATTGATTTTTTATTTTTATTTTATTTATTTATTTTATTTTTTTTGATGTTCAATTATGCAGGACTGAAGTGCCAAAAATGAATAATTAGATAAATAAAAGTTTTTTTTTCAATGAAAGTGTGTGTGTGTGTGTGTGTGTGTGTGTGTGTGTGTGTGTGTGCGTGCGTGCGTGCTTGCTTGTGTGTGTGTGTGTGTGTGTGTGTGTGTGTGTCAGTTATGCAGGACTGAAGTGCCAAAAATAAATAATTAGATAAATAAAAGTTTTTTTCAATGAAACAAAATATCTTTATGATATAACTCCTCACTGTGGTGGCTTGTTCCTTTTCATGCATTATCCCTTTCTGTATTGCTTAGGCATCATCTTGACAACAGCTGTTGCTTCCAAAAGATTTGTAATTACACATAAGTGCCTTTTGCCTTTCATCAATAGCTATAATTACAGGGAGAGCAGCACCGGGCGTCTCTGCACACTTATTTTTCCCTTCTTTGTTTTTGCCGCTTCTGGTGATGTTTGATGAAACCCTGGAATGAATTGCCATTGAGTTGTCAAAATGACAGCGACACTGTTTCTAGAACATCATCCACCCAGAAGCCGGAAAACCTGCTAGTGATCATGGATGTTTAAAAACTCCGAAGACGTGAAGGTTTCCTCGAACGTGAAGAGTCCCGAAGCTGAAGGCAGGCGTGTTTTAATGCATACATGCTGAGATAACAGCTGTTTTGATTGACACACGATCCACTCCATTTACCAACTTACTGCCTACATGCCAGCATTCATTTGCTCTTTTCATTCCTCTGTACGTCCACCAACATCTCTCACATATCGATGTTGACTAGCATGCTTCACCACATTTACTCTGGCTATTTCAGTGATATGCAGCGTGAAAGTGTGTGTAAACAGGGTGCAGTGTGTCTTGGAGAGTGTTTAGGACATGCATTTGTAGTGTGAACGCTAATGTGTCCAGACAACACCACTGCACCCAAACGTTTACATTTGCCAACTAAGCTCAGATGAGTGGAGAAATAGGATTCCATCTGTATTTCTCTAAAAGTGCATGATTTTAATCATAAAGAAATGTGCATAATTGTATCGCATGTGCACTTAAAATCTTGAAGTACTGTATATATAAACTGTACTTGGAGATAATAATGAAATAAGGCCACTGTACAAATACTAAAACTGTAACTAAAATTAACATAAAAATGGATAATATAAAAATAAAAAGTGATTCAAAATATTCATAAAAACTCAAAAAGTGATAGTAAAATGACACTGATCCTATATAAATAGGCCAAAAAGGTTTATTTAATTGCAATTAACATGCAAAACTTTAAGGCAACATTTTTCATTTTTATTTAGTTTAATTTGATGCACTAAAATAACTAACAAGAACTGTAATAAAACATTGCATAGACATATTTAAAAACAACAAAAACGTATAAAATTACAAACTAAAACTTTAACTAAAATTAACATGAAAGCAGAAAATATAAAAAAATACAATATATTGAGAATATTAACAAAAGCTATAATACTGTTATACTAAAATTAGACTGGTCTTACATAAATGGGTCTAAAAGGTTCATTTGATTTATTTTATAAATATGAAATACATTTCATTTAATTGCAATTAACATGCAATTAAATGTCCGAAAACATTACATTCAGTTTGCACTTAACTACATTCTATATTATTTCTGTAATAAGTACTTATATTAAGTAATTTCTTCATGCAAATTTAAACTGGCATTTTATTTATTTTTTCATTTATTTTATTTTTCTTTTCTTTCTTTTTTTTTTTGGTAGCAGATTTTTGATGTATCTGAAATATTTAATTATTTATTTATTTATTTTTAAATCTCATAATTTTGACATATCTTTTCCCCAAAATTCTTAATTTATAACTCACATTTCAGTCTTTTAATATATGTTAATTAATATAAAAAAAGTCAAAATTGTGAGATTTAAACTCATAATTTTGAGAAAATAGCAAGATCTAAACTCAGAGTTCCAAGGAAAAAAGTCAGAACTGTGGGATAAAAAGTCTTTCTTTTTTTTTTTTTTTTTTTAATGCATTAAAGATTGTCTTGATTATGTCACTGTTTAAGGCATGCAATCATTTATGAACATATTTCTTAGTCAGTGCTATAAAACATGTGATATATGTTGACAGGACAGTGGGCAGCTGGCAGCAATGCCCTTCAGTGGGGATAACATATCCCATCATGCCCTGACTGTGAAGTACCAATTACAATTATTTACATGTAGACACGCATCATTTGCATTTCTATATTGCTGTTGATGACATCTAAAGTCATAGATGATAACATCTGATATCAAATATATCAGCATGACTGTGATCTCCCATTCCAGCAGAGCATGTCACGCCTCTTAATTAATAACCACCAAAAAAAGAAGATAATTTCTTGCTACTGATATGAGGAGGGAACAGAGGTGAAGAAGGTCAGTTCTCCATAAACAATCATTCCCTACAGCATCTTTACATCTCATGAGCCGTCCTCCCCCTCGCTCGAGTCTCCTCTATCAGGGAGAGGCTGTGCTCTAATAGCCTGTCAACACAAATCTTATGACCACTGAAGGATGGCAAGGAGTGGGCAGCCAAAATGCCACCTTGAAGTGTTTCCATTAGCGGCCGCCCCCCGCCAGCGCTGTGAAGGCAGTCATCTTCAGCTGACAGGCCACTACTGTCCTGAGCTTTACTTCCTTTCCTACTTCCTTCTCTTTTGCTCCGTCTGTCTGTCTGTATGTGGGTGTTTCTTAACTTTTTAAGAGGGAACTGTACTGTCTCCTAGGACGATGATATTAAAGAAAAGTTTTTTTTTTTTTACGTGTTCTAGTTTTAAAGCACAGATCATTTCTTTTTCACCTTTTTTCCCCCTGCTGAAAGCTTAAATAAGGCTTCTCCTTCCCTTAGTTTTCTAAAAAGTCTTAAAATAAGAGAAAATCTACTTCACTTTATTTTTTATTTCTTAGATTTATTTTAATACACACACACACACACACACACACACACACACACACACACACACACACACACACACACACACACACACACACACACACACTTACGTTACAAAAGATTACTGTTTAAAATAAACCTTCTAATTATCGAAGTATCACGGTTTCCACAAAAACACGAAGCAGCAGTATTGATAATAATAATAGATGTTTCCTGAACACCAAATCAGCATATTAGAATGATTTCTGAAGGATCATGTAGGACACTGAAAACTGGAGTATAATGATGCTGAAAATTCAGCTTTGCACCACAGAAATAAATTACAATTTTAAATATATTCTAATTAAAAAGAGCTAAATTAAATTGTAATAATATTTTACAATATTACAACTTTTGCTATCTATCTATCTATCTATCTATCTATCTATCTATCTATCTCTCTCTCTCTCTCTCTCTCTCTCTCTCTCTCTCTCTCTTCTCTCTCTCTCCTCTCTATATATATATATATATATATATATATATATATATATATATATACATATACATAAAAAACCTCTAACTGAAGATTGACCCACATTTGTCACTCTTTCACTCACTTCCTGGTTCGTCTTACATTTGTATAACCCTAATGCTTTATTGTTCGGAAGTCCCATCATGGCTCTCGCTGAACTATCAAATGAACTTCTCACAGACATGTCAGCCTTTTCACTGCTGCGTGCAGAATGCTGCAAATGTGTGTCATTAATTGGAAATTACATTTAATCTAAGCACAAAAGTAGCACTGTGCCAGCCACTAATTGTTGGAGACATGCTCTGCTATTAACTGCAGGACTTTCCAAGGGGGAGACAGAAAGGACAGATCATTTCAGGGACGATGGAGTGGAACAATAGACAGTGCTGAGGAGAAATTGGCCTCTGTGGGAAAGGTCCTACAGTAGTCCACTGGAGTTAATGCTGAGCTCTGTATTGAAGTTAAAGGAAGGTTTGTACCCTAAAAGTAGAAGTATTAAAGTGAAACTATTGAGTCATGTCACAAAAATAAAAGTATTTCAGCATGTTTTATTTTTTATAATTATATATATATATATATATATATATACATATATATATATATATATATATATATACATATACATATATATACTTCAGAATGACGTCACAAGGAGGTGGAAGGGTACCTGAGATGGCTTCATGAGAACAAAAACATTTTATCATATATAATAATAATCAAATTTAATGTATGTAAAACACAATTTTTTCCTTAATTTGACTATATATATTGACTATATATATATATATATATATATATATATATATATACATATACATATATATACTTCAGAATGACGTCACAAGGAGGTGGAAGGGTACCTGAGATGGCTTCATGAGAACAAAACATTTTATCATATATAATAATAATCAAATTTAATGTATGTAAAACACAATTTTTTTCCTTAATTTGACTATATATATTGACTATATATATTGACTATGATATATATATATATATATATATATATATATATATATATATAATATATATATATCTGGGACTGGGAATATATATATATATATATATATATATATATATATTATATATATATATATATACTATATATATATATATATATATATATATATATATATATATATATATTTTTTTTTTTTTTTTTTTTTTTTTTTTTTTTTTTTTTTTTTCATGAAACCATCTCAGGTACCTTTCCACCTCCTTGTGACGTCATTCTGAAGTCTCCAGCTCTGCTCAGGATGATCTGTGTTGATGAGGAGAGGAGAGAGCTGAGGAAATCAGGCCCAGGGCATTTATGGAGGCCACAGGAAGCCCTCAGGACATGCGCCAGCTGCTCTGTGGGGCACTTCATTACTTGGTTTCTGTGTCTCTGAGGATGATGAAGGTGTCTTACCTCTTGAAGACTCCCTGTATGATCCCGGTCTCAATGATGGAGTGCATTGGTCCCTGGAGACTCTACAGGCCATTTGCTATTTAGCCACCGATCATGAAGCAGCAGACAAGCTCGAGGTCTGATCTTTTACTCCTCTACTGCCTTCAACACCAACCTGCCAATGCGACTGGGAAACAAGCCCAGTATCTCCTGGTTCATGAGCTTCCTTACTGACAGCGGGAAGATCGTGAGATTAAAAGACTGTTTGTCCAAATTACAGTTTATTTCTAAAACCACACACACAGAAACACACACGCATATATGTATGTATTTGTGTGTATTGTGTAATTTCAAATTAGATTGACTAAAAAGTTTGAAAACCCTGTAAATGTACAGTAGATTTTTGATGTACTAGGGCTAACCAGTGAAGTAGGTTTTGCTAGTGCAGTCCATCTATATATAGTCCATCTGAACAGCAGGAGGGATCAACACCATCTCAGGTGATTCCAGACCTCTGTGCTTCTGATCAGGAAGATCAAAGCCATCAGACTCATTTGGAGAGTAGAAAACAGTGGAAAAATCGTTTTTTAATGGGCAATTCCCTTCTGTAATATTGGAGCTCCTTTAAACCCTCATTTATTCTACCATAGTGTTAAAAGAAGCACAGCTAGGCAGTTACCTTCCCTGCTGTCATTAGAAAATAAAACGTTGTCTCCTGCTCATCCCGCTGTGCCCAACCACAGATTATTCTTCGCTGTTACATCAGTATGGAGTAATGAGTTTTCTTTCTTTTACAGATACCGCTAATGCATTCAAACTTTGTCTGGAGCTGTCTGGCTTGATTGCACTACAGTATGTGTGTTTATAACAGAGTTTCTGCTGAACTACTATCTATCTATCTATCTATCTATCTATCTATCTATTGTTCAGAATATATTATAATATAATATTTTATAAAATGTAATATGAAACATATTTTATCTATAATTTATATAATCTTGACATGAGTATAGTGGATAATTTTTATGTTATTAAATGCTTAAAATGTACTGTTTCGTGTAATACTCAAAGTCACATTTATTTATAAAGTGGTTTATACAATACAGATGGTTTCAAAGCAGCTTTACAGTTATCAACAAAAAAAACATAAAATGTAAGAAATTCATATATTCTGAAACAAATTAATTTTTTATGTTTTTATTTAGTGTCATTCAGCTCAGTTTAGTTCAATAATGGAATCCAAGTAGTAAAATTCAACATATACACACACATTTTTACTTTTTACATTACTATTATAAAAAAAAAAAAAAAAAGTAAATAATAATAAGATGGGCACGCACTGTGAAAGGCCCTGGTTAGGTACGCATTACAAACCGAACGATTCGTTGGACTAATCCTATTACATATGGAAACTAAAAGAGCTTTAAGTGTGTGAAATATAATATTCTCAGTGACACTGTGCTCAACAAGGCAGCCCAAATGACGTAACAGGCAACGTGCTGTCTAGTAATTAATTTTAATTTTAATTTAATAATAAAAGTAACTTCATAATAATAATAATAATAATAATAGTCCTAATATATATTTTCTTTTGGAGGTGAAATATGACCCAGATGTCTATTTATCTATCCACTAAATTAATTACATTTACATTAGAGATGAGAATGAGTTTTGAAGTTTGAAATGATGAAGTGATTTCCATGTAAATAAAATCATCTGTGCTTTCGACACTTCAGATCCGTGATTTGCACATCAGTGGAAGTGGCCTTTGTGAGAAAGGTCACCCCTGGCAGAATATCAGTCTAAAAAGGGTCCTCCTGCTCCTTCCGGGACCTCTAGACATCTAAAGCATGTCTTTGGGCAAGAGCAATCCCACTAAAGTAATTGATTTTCGGACAGTTTGATTGTATCTGTTTACCTGGTGTATTTTAGGCAGGCAGTAGAAAATGCCATATGACTGTTGTTAAATTGCATCATCTGACCACCGGGCACCTCTCCTTTCATCTCCTCCCTCCTCCCCCAGTCATGTCTTTCACTTTTCTTTCTTTTTTCTAACTCTCTCCCATCATCAAAGTTTTGCTCTCTCTTTTCTCTCCCCACCCCTGCTCTCTTTCTAGTTCCCCCTCTCATTATCTCACAGTGTACGAAGGGAACGGCAACGGATTCCTGAACAATTTTAGGATCTCATGAACACCCACTCTCACTCTTCCTCGCTCTTTAACACGCACAGTATCATCAAATTCCAAAATAGGACCTCTTTCTTTTCACACACAGGCAGATGAAGGAAGTTCACACAATGCCTGGCGAGGCTTGACAGGATGTGACAAAAGCAAGCGAGCGACTCAGGCTTCAGCTCTGATCAGAGATCAAGTCTCCTCCGCAACTCCAGGGTGCTCTGGGACTGGGAAACTTCACAGTGTGCCACCTCCAGAGGAGCTTGTGGAACTCGTGTGACAAAACACTGAACCCAGAAGTGACAGATGTAGAGGGCTAACAGAGGGTGTGATGAACAGGTGTCGAGTGCCCAACATTGTGCCTGTCCTTTCTGCCCTTTTCGTACCATGACCCTGATAGCAGCATGTTGTCAAGACCTTACAACGTCTAGCCAGGGTAGACTATACACTCTCAAAAACAAAGGGGGTTTTCAGTGATACCATAGAAGAACCTTTTTGGGTTCCCCAAAAAACATTTCAGTGGACGGTTCTTTAAATCTCTTTAAAGAACAAATCCAGTGACTAGTTCTTCAGCAGAAATGCTTTTTGTGGCAAACTACAGTAGTACAGTATAGTATGAGAATTGTCATCTCATAATTGTGACTTACTATCTCATAATTTCCATTTTTGATACTAAAATGTTCACAGTGTCTTGTAGACATTAGTATGGAAGCCATTACATGTAAAGAAATAAAACAAAAATTCAAATTCTTAAATTTTTCCAAAATTCACAATCAATACATAAAAAGTCAAATTTGTAAATGTTGCCATAATTGACTGTCTATAATTTGACTCATAATTTCTCAGTTTAGAATTTTTATCTCATAATCATGACTTAGTATCTCATAATAATTAATATTTTACGATAATTTTTACATTATCAAAATTTGGACTTTTTGTCTCATAATTTTGACTTTTTTAATAACTAAATTTATCTGAATTTTGAATTTTTATCTTATAATTGTGACTTATTATCTCATAATTTCATTTTTTTTGTCATAATTTTAACATCTTAATCAAATTTTTCACATTACTTAGTATCTCATTTTTAACGTTTTATCTTATAAATGACTTGGTATCTCATAATTTTTATAATAATTGTTTTTATATTTGATTATCTTAATTTTGAAATTGTATCACATAATTATGACCTAATATCTCATATTTCTGACTTTTTGTCAATTTTTATTTGATCTTATTTGACTTTGTCTCTTATAATTAATGCATAGTATCTCATAATTATTGTTTTGATATACTGTTTACCCTCTCAGTTTCAACTTCTTATCTCATCACTTCGACATTTTAATAACTTTGAACATTTCAATTTCAACTTTTTTTATCTCATAATTTTTACTGCGTATCTCATAATTCCAACTCCTTTATGATCTTAGACTTATCTCACTTTCAAATGGCATCATAATTTTTAATTGGTATCTCATAATTTTGACTTTTTGTCATATTTTCCATAAATGACTGCTTCCATAAATGATTGCCAGAGCATCCTGTACAGAGCAGAACATTACGATTAGAAGAAATCATTGTTGTATCCATTTATCTTTGAAGTCTTGTCTCTTTGTAGCAACACATGGACACCCATTTCCATTTTGTTAAACAAGCATCAAATTCTCTAAATGTCCTATTTAAAACCATAGAAAAGAATATAACTAAATTCAATTAAAATCAATCCCTTCCATTCACATAAAGCACTTTTTTTTTCTTCTTCTTTAAAATCTAAAACAAACCAAAACACTACCGATCCAATACAATCCAATACAAGAGCATCAGTCTTATGGCCAGGACTGTCAGGCCTTTTTAATGTCAGGGCACCAAGAAGTTTCTAAAAATGCCTTTTTGTAATCTGTCTGTTAATTATGCATGTCATGAAATGCTGTGACATCTGATGATATAAAAAAGGGAATCTGCCAGTTTTAGCTTTTAATTTAAATAGACCATTTTATGGGTCACTGCAATTTTAATATAAGAGATTTAATTAAGATCTGAAAGATTATTGAGTATGAGTTTGACATGATTTGATTTGATACATCTCTACAAGATAGTTAATCTAAAAAAAAAAATTAAATGCATACTTTAAATCAGTCTATCTTCAGCATCTTCACATCATCACCTAAAATGAGTAGGCCTTCTTTTAAAAGCAAACACCTCATTTGAACAATTTTTCAAGATGATTTAATGATTTCTCAGTACAAATAGTTTAAAAAGTAAAAAGTATACAACGTGCAAGGTAAAAGGGTAAAAACGTTTTAATGAATTCAATATAATGCAAGAACATATTTTTATAGTTAATAGCAGCGATTACAGCTGAGATTTCCTAAATGTGTGTTCACATTTTCAGACTGGATTTTGTCCCATTCTTCTTGGCAAAATTGCTCTTGCTTCATCAATTTGGAAAGAGACCATTTGTGAACAGCAATTTTTAAGTCATTATACAGATGTTCAATTGAATGCTCCACTCCAGAACATAAGCCCATTAGTCCAGAGACTTGTGCTGGGTCATTGCCTACTTCAGATGAATTATCTTGTGCGTGTGAACTGAACGTCTTCATCCCATGATACACTGCGAATGATGAAAGCAGATGTTCAAAATGTTCGAGTTAGTAAGATTTTTTTATTAATTTTATTTTTTATTTTTTTTATTCAGTAAAGATACACTAAATTGATCAAAAGTTATGCTAAAGAAAAATAAATAAATATCCTAATATATTTAATATCCTTTAAAAATGTATCACAATTTCCACTGAAAATGTTAAACAGCACACTTGTTTTCAACATTGATAATAATCTGAAATAGCAAATCAGCATATTAGAATAATTTCTGAAGGATTATATGACACTGAAGACTGGAGTAATGATGCTAAAAATTCAGCTTTTTGCAATGCTTTATGGGAATGGACATTCAGTGTTTAATTCTTTTGGTGTAATTCTTATTTCCTCTATTAGATGTGTGTTTATACATGGTTTAAATTCACTTGATAATTTTCCACAAGGGATATTAAACATCCAAAGATCTGTTTCATAATGTGGACATATCTAATATAGAAAACCCATTAAACATCAATCTTTGTAGTCCAAGAGACGCAGCTGTAGTATTTAAAAGTGCCAATATAACACACCACAAATTGCGGGTTTATCATGTTATAACCAACAACAGAAATTTACAGCGTGTATTTTACAAGCAGATGTAAAACACACCGAAGTAAAAGCCATCAGGTGTCTGCTGTGCACTCCAGCAAACGTGTCTTTATGTGTAGTTAATGTTCTTTGACAAAGGTGAAAATGCATGACATGAAAATTCCAACCAAATGAATGCTGTTTTTAGCCAAAGAGCTCTATGCTGTCAACTCGATTTCACTAAATTAGACCAAAGGCGAACTTGACCTCTCCATACTGTCAGCCAAAGATGCTACAGTGCCCAGAAACCAAACGCATCTACTTAAAATCACAGCTGCTCAGCGAGACGTTTGGAGAACACAAAAATCCTTTAAATGTTTCAGAAGAACTTCACGAGGAAACATCATCCAATCAATTCCTAATGAATACAAGCCCCACCCAACATTTTTTTGCCATTTTATTCTGAAATATGTCACATTACTGAACTAAAATGGGTTATGCATGAAGATCTCTTGAATTGGTTCTGCTTTCTTTAGTAATAGCTCAGCCCATGACAGCACTACATAGAGCCAACGGCGTCTCACCAGTTTGATATTTACAGACAGTCCTTCCCTAGTCGCTCTCATCTCACTGAAGAGAGCGTCTCTTTCATCACATGAATAAAATGATCACACAAAATTTCCCTGCAGCTTTCACCTCCTAAGAAAAGCTGAAACCCCTCCACACAGCCATTGAGCATCGGATTATTCACAATTAAAATGCTGAACGGCTGAAAGCGATGTTTTCTTCACAGCCAATTTGTTGTTATTCAGCTTAATTCTGTGGCCTGAGACGGCCATTGTTCATGGAGCAGAAAGTGTCCCGCAAACACTCAGAGAGGAAGATGTGATGGGCATCTCAGCTCTCCGTGAGCTTGTCTGTGCAGAACGTAACAGCCAGACTCCACTACAGACATAACTGCATCAGTATCTGAGGCTCATGATGGAGAGAGATGTAATCACTGACTCTCTGATGCACACTGCAATCTGATTAGTAGTATTAATTATCATGATTGTCATGATTATCAGAGCAACAACAACAACAACAACAATAATAATAATAATAATAATAATAATAGTTATAATAATAATAATATACTAATAATAATCTTGTTTTCTATGAAAGCCATTTCCACCTACAACAAATAAAAAAGGTACTTGCATTAACTATTTATCTCACTATTTATCTCTTTTTTTTCTAGCAGTTTTTCACAATTTGGATTTTCTTGCAGTTCAGAAGTGTGAATTGTGAGAGTCATAGCTTTCAGAAATAAACTCAGAATTCAGATACAAGCTTGAAATTATGAGAAAAAAAGTCATAATTGACTTATCATTCAAATAATTCTTAACTAATCATTCAAATATTTATTTATTTATTTATTTATTTATTCTGCTACAAAATAAATGAAATAGTACAGTCTTTTTTATCTCACAATTCTGGCTTTTTTTTTTTTGCAATTACAAGTCTGTATCTCATATTTCATACATCTGAAGACTATTTTAAGACTTTTCTTTTCTCAGTATTGCCAAAATAAATTTTAAAAAGTCTAAATTGTGAGATAAAAAGCAGCAATTATGCATTTTTTATGCTTTTTTTTCCATGGAGGAAACAGGATTTATATTGTTCAGATAAAAATAAAAAAATATCTACACATCTGTAAAACAAGATATATATAAGACTGCATTTATTTGACAAAAAATAAAGTACAATAAAACTCTGAAGTATTATTAATATTTAAAATTACTGTTTTATATTTTAATATATTTTATAATGTAATTTTATTCCACCAAATCTTATCATCAGTGTTGAAAGCAGTTGTGCTGCCTAAAACTTTTTTGTAAAACCCTTTTGACTTTTACAAAAAATATATATTTTTTTTCAGAATTCTGTGATTAATATGAAATTCAAAACAACAGCATTTATTTAAAATAGAAATATTTTGTAAAATTGTAAATATATTTACTATCATTTACGATCAATTTATTGTCCTTGCCAAATAAAAGTATTAATTTATTAAAAAAAGTTAAAAACTTTTGAACAGTAGTGTATATATCATGTTCATCTCAGATGCTTCTCTTTGAATGCCTCAAAAAATAAAACGAAATTATTGAGAAAAAAAAAAGGGGGGGAAATAATTTTCACTCAGAAATTGCTAGTACATTTCACAAGAAGCTACAAAGAAATGGCAAGTAACACAATCACATTGAATAATCTTTGTACTATTTACAAAAAGAAAAGAAAAAGGGGGAAAAAAATCATGTGTGCACCCAACTGTTGACATACATTAAGCGAATAGAGATTATCTTCAAATATCCATGTCTAGAGTGACCTGCAAACAGAGAATCCCTCCACCTGCATCACTCTACTTCCTGTGTGCAACCAATCACAGCTCAGTCAACGATAAGGACGATGGAAGGGAAAGTGACAGGTGGCAGAGAGGAGGATTAAAGCATTGTATCTGTCAAGCAGCAGCTCACTGAGAAATTGTGGGATGCGTGTGATTCCATTCAGAGCTAGTTAGCATGCTCAGTGCTTTATATCTGCGGCTGACAGGGTCTTACAGCAAGATCAGTGGAGAGCAGCGATTGATGGATCGTCACAGGTGCGCAGACACTCACTGACATGTCAAGAGCAACAAAGAACATGCTAATGAGCCGCAGTTTGTGTGTTTGTGTGTGTGCAACTCACTTAGCTGAAACAGGTTCAGATTAGAATGAAAAAAACTGTAGATAGGATATCGCTAAACCATTATGCCATTTTCAGGTCAGTAATATTGAGTTTACATACTAATGCAAGATGAGTCTGTTTTCTAGACAAATACTGTACATTTTAAATGAGTGTGTTTTAAAGATTAAAAATATATATATATAATGTTGAATGGCTATAATTTCTCTTTCATCATTCTCTTTCATCTATAATTTCTTCTTTCATCCACATAAACCAATTAAACATAATTTAACAGGCATCAGTATTGGTATCAGCAATACTTGCCTTTACTCATAATTAATAAAAAAAAAAGTAATTAAACAAATATTTAAAATACTGCCTTTATGTTGCTTCTACAGTAATATAAAAATTGTGCAGTAATTAAAAAAAAAATTGTTAGGTATGATTGATCTTGATTACAGAAAAATGTTTTGTTATTAATCAATATGTGTATATGCATATATTTAGGCAGGGGATTTAACACGTTATTTAGATTTATTAATTATGGTGAAAAATAATGTGTTAAAATTATTAATGCATTTAAAGCACTTGCCCCGCCCCACATCTATGTGGGACATCTGACATTTCATACAGTTGAATGATTACAAAAATGAGGCAGGGCAACAATTCACTGCGTGATGGAGCCTAGAGAACGTAATTAGAATGTCCCTAAAATTCAAGATATGGGGCAAAAATGCCCTTTTTGAGTTTTTGTCTCATATTTACATCATATAGTTAAGCAATATCACATGAGCAATAAGTGCAATATCACACGAGTGCAAATGTTATACTGATCTTATACAACAGTTTAATAAATAAGAAGGTGATATTGTGTTATTTTAGACTCAATGTTGTCGCTTTTGCTCAATTCTGCCAACGAAAATATAAAGACAAAGCAGAACTGCTCGTCTCTGAGCAACACATAGCGGCATTTCATTACTTAATGCACATTTTGAATGAACTGGGTGAACCATTAGGCTTGTTGGATTTGAAGCGGCGCTGCATAGTTCGATCGGTGTATGACATCAACATAAGAAATAATTTCATATTTCCATAGTAATAATAATAATAATAATAATAATAATAATACATTATAGTATAGTTCACTCACCCAAAAATGAAAATTTTGTCATCGTTTACTCACCCTCATGGTCCAAAAGAGTATATGTAATAAATTTTATGTCGAATCAAACAAAATATTTCTTGCTGATCGAATGCTGAACTACTTTTTAATGGTTGCTTGAAGTTTTACACAACAATGAATTTAAAATGATAATTTCTCAGCCAAATTTGATGTGTGATTACAATTAATTAGATGATAATCACATATACAATTACATATACATACACACACATATATATATAGAGGTTAAAATGAACACACACAGACACACACATGCACAAACCTGCATATCTCTATAAATCCTTTCAGAGAATCAGACTGTAAAATGTACAGTGTCAGATGAAGGTTGGTCCATGACAAAGGTTAAAATGAATTCTCAATCAATCCTTCTTCTCTCTTCTCCATTTTTAAAACAATTTCCATATTCATTTGTCCTCAGAAGCTTGAAAGAAATCATGCGTTTCATGTCTAACACAAAGTAAAGAGGAGCACAGACAGGGCTAATGAGGTCTCGAGTGGATTTGTCCGGGTCCAACCTTCACTACAACACAAATGACACTTTAGTTAATCCAATTACTCTTAGATCATGATCAAAAATGCATAAGCCTATGAAATGATCCCATCTCAGAAAGGCTGTGTTATGGTCCTCTCCACCTAGACCTTCTCTTGTTGAGGAGGTTAAAGCCTATAATCATTACATTTCTATTCTTTCAGGCTATTTTCAAATATTTCATGCAAAGTTTCCAATTTCTACAAATGAAGCTACAGGAATAACATGACACATGCTTTGACTCTTTCTGTGCTGAATGAACAACAATGCACAGGATCTTCAGATGCAATTCTGTCTAGTTTGATTTTTAATATTCGAACTATCCTATAGAGTTAATCAAACTTTGCTTAATATTGAACTTCAGGCCGCTGACAGACTGAGTCGGCGAGTTTTCTTCTGTTACAGTCAGCGCATTTCAATAAGCCTCCGCCACAGAGTTGGGATGAGATAAAGTTTATTAATAATTTACAGGCGGTCCTCGTGGCCTGAGCTCTGCCGGATCATTTAGGCTTGAGCGCACACCTCCGTCTGCTGTCTGCTTTCTGTCAAATGCAGCTTTTATGTCACTATTTCCAAGGTCAAAATACTGGTAGCATTAGATGTACAGTGAGAGGTCACAGCACAATGCTAAAGAGACTCTCAGAGCTGTGTGGATCTCAAAGACTCCTTCAGAAAGGTTCAGAACAATCTACAGAGCAATCCATCACGCCGCTAGTGGTATGACAGCTAACTTCCTGTCTCATACAGTGTGGCCTAGAGAGAGGGATTCATGGGTCAGATGCCATTCATAACCATAACACTCCACTGTTCAGATACAATGTGTGTCAAGAAGGCCGAGTTTCACAGTCAGTCAGTAGTCCTGCTTCTTAAACTGCAGATATAGAATTCAATATATTCAAATCTAATTCAATATATTTGAATTTAAGGTTTTTTTTCTTTTTCATATTTATGCAAGATTAAGACATTTTAAATCTCTCTCTCTCACACACACACACACACACACACACGTACATACACACACACACACACACACACACACACGTTTTTTCTTATGAACTGTGGGGACTTTCCATAGACTTCTGTTACTTTTATACAGACCACACTATCCCATAACCCAACCCTAACCCTAAACCTACCCCTTACAGAAAACCTGTTTTCATTGTTACACTTTCAGATAAACATTATTGATAAACATTACACTATTTTGTACTGTATTTTTTTTTTTTTTTCACACAACAGGCCCCACAATGTCAAAAATTTCAGGTTTTAATGTACTGTAGCACAAACAAGTACACACACATATATATATATAGATAGATAGATAGATAGATATATATAGATAGAGATAGATTAATGTGTAAATAATAATAATAATAAATGTAATAATTGATAAATAAATTGTAGAATATAATAAATGTAAAATAATAAATAATAAATGATTAGTGAAAAGAAGTGATTGACCTTTCTTTTTTATTTTTCTCAGAATATGAAATGTCAATATTTTATCCTAAGCTCTTCACTGACAATCCTCCTCAGTAAAAAAAATAAAATAAAAATAAAAAACCTTTATTTTTATTACCTGCTGCTTTTGATGGAAATTACGCCATTCTCAATTTGTGTAAATAATTAAATTATTTCAACGAAACAAGTATTTAAACTATTTGTTTACATTTAAAGAATAAATGTTTGAGATAAGGGTAAAAAATGGCATCTATACATAAAAGTCAGGCAGCAAAAGTTACTGATGAATGCACAATATATTTAGTTTGACTAAAAATCACAACCTTCTCTGTGGATCTTTTAGTCAAAAATATAGTGAATAATTGTTCAGCCTAAGTTGAAATTGTTGGAAAAAACTATGCAGCTAGTCAGGGTTCCTCAGCAGTTCGTCAGTACTGAGGCACATGAAGGCGTTCATCAGCCAGCCGTGAGATCTGTGGCTCATGGTGGGAGTCTGATGTATAGGTTCTGTGTAGGAGGGCGGTTCTCTGACAGGAACACAATGAAAAACAACCCCTTCTACATACAGTCCTGCCAAACTGTCAGAGAGATGGCTTCATCTGCCATTCCTCACAGCTGCACGATAAAAAGAGCCCACCAGCAGCTCTGAGCCCAGAACACACTGAAACACCAGCCTGTGCAAGACCTTAAATAAATGTAAATTACAGTGCTTTTGTGGATTAACACCTGCGCTGGACGTCAAATACTTCACTAAAGAGAGAACATATATTTGCCATCGCTATCGGACTAAAATATATATTAAAAATACATATTTTAAAAATTTGCTAAGGGAAAAAAATTTAATAAAAACGACAATAGACACTAAAATAATGCATTACAATAATAGATAATAAAATGACACTATTAGACTTGCAGAATGGCACCCTTATTTCTGCTGCTGTATATGCATGTGATTTGTGCATTAACACATTTCAAAATGCATGAACTGGAGAATGCATAATTAGAAGCATTTCCAGTTGTGTACAGACCTTGAATAGAGTTGTGTAGATCGTGAACCAAAAATGAAAACAGAAGACAGTTCCATCAAAGTCTTGTAGCTAAAAACAAAGCAATGGCAACTCTAACATTAGTTAGAAACCACAGGGATGTCTTTGAGTTTAGGGTGATGGACCAGAAAAACGTTTAAAGTGCCAATGATAATTTCGCTGACTGTCTTCATCTCCCCTGACTTAAGCAAAAGGGGTTTGATATCCGTTTTTGATATCTTTCAGCTCAACCCAAATAAAGAATCTCTTGAGCCACTCTCGGCCGTACTCAAACACAGTTATGCCAACTTGCATTTTCTCCAGCATGCACAGACACTACATCTGGGCCGGTTCTGCACTGCTGTCCCAGTTCTTCACATCAGAAGGAAAATACAGAGTTCACGTGCTCAGTGGGATCGGCCTCTTTAGCCTTACATTTTCAGTGTTTGTGAGAAAGTTTTAGTTGTGGAAGCTCTATAGTGTGTCTGCGGAGCTCTCGAGTGATTTGCTAAGTACCTCTGTAAAGAAGTCTTCTCCAAAGCTTCTGCGTTAGGTTGGATTTTTTATCAGGCCTGAATCCGCTCAAGTGGATCTGATAGGTGTCAGTCGGCACATCACGTCCAAAGACTTCATTTTTCTGGGAAATGCATGACTGAAAAAAATCACAAAGTTAAACAGGATACACAAAAGCCTCATCTGAGCTTGTCTGAGTGTTTCTGAAACAGATGCAGATAGACTATTGGTCCAAAGTTTGGGGTCAGTAAGATGTTTTTTGCAAAGTAAGACCACACTTACTTGGGAAAATAAAGTTTCATCATTTACAACAGGGTCTGCATTTCTATGGGTTTAAATAAAAATATTTGTGCTATAAGGGCCAATTAAAAACAACTTTGTGCATTAAAACCACTCCTTTCTTGGTAAATGTTCTTGGTTTAAAAGATTAAGGTCATTACCAAAGTTGTTTAATTTTCCAATGAAAGTTTATTATTTTTTACATGATTTGTTACAATTAATTTTAAAAGAACTGTTTTGTGTTTAAATATATCTTAAAATATATTGATAAAATATATAATTTATTCATGTAATGGCAAAGCTGACATCTAACAACAGCCATGGTTGTAACAGTTAATTAAAAATGAAACTAAAATGAAACCCTAAGTTTTATATATATATCATTATATATATATATATTATATATATATATATCTGACATAAAAATTTATAAAAACTATTTAGACTTACTAAGAAAAATGCAAAACAACATTTCTCATTTCAGTTTAGCTTAATTTGATGCACTAAAATAACTAAGACTGACATAAAAATTTATACAAACTATTTAGACTTACTAAGAAAAAATATTTAAAAATGACAAAAACATCAAAATTACTAAAACTTCAACTAAATTTAAAATGATAACAGAAATATAAAACAAAAACTTTAAAAATAGACTAAAAATGAAAAAAAGTTTAAATGTGTCTCTGATGTCTAAAAAATAACACAATTACAGCCTTCAGTGTCATGTGATCTTTCAGAAATCATTATTATTATCAATGCTGAAAAGAGTTGTGCTTCTTAATACTTTTGTTGAAACAGAAATAAAAAATAAGATTTGCTGCTAAATAAAAAGTAAAATAAATAAATAAACAACATTTATTTGAAAAAATAAATATTTTGTAAAACTATTAATGCCTTTAAATTTTGATGAATTTATTGCATCTTTGCTGAATAAAAGTATTAATTTCTTTAACAATCAATATCCTTAATAATAGTGCACAGTATTGTACGATAAATAAACTAAATTTGCTGGCAAAATGTTAGGGTGTTCTGGGTGTTTGCTAGGGCTGTTGCTATGTGGTTGCTTAACTGTCCAAGTCAGAAGAGCGCATATAAAGCTTGATGATATTCTTGCTACAAGTCCACTTTGAAGAGTTACCACACCTGTCCTCTGTCATTCATGTCTGTAAACACAATCAATAGTAACAGTGATGCTTGACTTACTGTAGCAAGCACTACTAACAGACGTGTGATAATTACTGAACATTTACAGCATGTAAATGAATTTACTTTCATAAACGGTTTCATATTTTAACCCCAAGAGGCCTGTATTCTGAACCACCTGTTCTGCACAAGTGAGTGTAATTGCTTTTTGGATGAAGTGGCTGTCGTGCCGTATCGTCTCCAACTATTTGCAAGGCAGTGACAGAAAGCCTTTTATCCTGTGTATGTTATCGCTGCTATCTGTAATACGGATGCCAGGTTGGTCGCCGGTTTAGGAGTCAGCGATGATCAGAGGCAACACAAATAATCAGCCCCCCCATTTGCTGAAGCATTACAGAGATTGCATCTGAGGGAGTGACTGATTGTCCCCAGTTTATCTGATATTAGGGGAAATGGATTATTCGGACGCTTCAACAATTGTCTGTGAAAGCCCGTGGCAAGAAAACTCATTCGCCTGATCCGGAAAGATACAGGCCCAATGCGGCCAGATGCTTTCTTTATTGATACCAGATGGGAATTTAGAGAGGAAATATCCTGCCTCTGAGGATGAAATAAATGTACGACAGATCTTTTTTTTTTTTTTTTCCATACATCCAGTTGTTTGTTATAGAGAGAGAGGGAATACAGTGCCTTCAGTGTATTTTTCTTTAGCTATTAGAATCCGACTTCTGTTTTGATGCACTTGCAACCAGTCACACAGATGTCATTCAGCATCTGAACATGGACAAATCGACAATTAATGGTGTAAAGAAAATAACATAATGGAGAATAAACATAAAAAGTGCACACATACAGTAGGATCACCAAATCCAGTAACTTGTGACGATTTCTTGTCAGATTTGGTGACCCTAGTGTATATCTACAGCTGCTCACATCAGAGCAATATGCTTTCTAAAAGACATTTAGACATCACCAGATGTATATCTCCAACTGTTCACATCAAAGCAGAACATCACCAGACTGATTCTGGGTAACATTAAACCCACTTTATAATAGAAGAGGGGAACAGATTTTGGTAACCTCTAATGCTGCCTTGTCAGATTTGGTGACTTTGCTGTATGTCTGAAACTGTTCATATCAGATGAAAATGCTTCCTATAATACAGTAAAGAGCAGTTCAGACATCAGCAGGGTGGATTTGGATAAAAATAAAGTAACTGTGTGTAAAATAGAGAGGGGTAACTGATTTTGGTAACCTTTCATGCTTTATTGTTGAATGAATGAATAAATGAATGAAAAAAAAAAAAAAAAAAAAAAATATATATATATATATATATATATATATATATATATATATATATAATATATATATATATATAGACGTTTAGCCATCACCAGAGTGAATTTGGATAACATTAATGCCACAGTATGTGAAATAAGGAAGGGTAACATATTTTGGTAACCTGTTATGATCCCTTGTCAGAAATGGTGACCCTACAGAAATCAGACCAAAATGCTTGCCTAAAATAAAAACAGTTAAACAACTAAAGTTTTGACATTTAATATAAATGAATGAATGAATGATGCATTTTTTTGTTTGTTTAGTACTTATATTTAGTAAGGGTCAGGACCATTTCTATAATAACAGAGAACTGTTATGTTACACTTGAACTTATTTCTGATTTGTTTAATCTGTTCTGTAATATATAATATATACATTTATACAACAGTTCGTTCTGGTTCTCTAACCTGATTGACTGAGAGCCTTTTTCCACCGGTGCAATATTCCAGTAGTATCAGCACTCTAACATTACACCATCTGTATCACTCCACTTGTTGTTGGATCTACACAGGCAGCATTTGTCTTAGTGAGCGTCAATGGCGGAAGAGTGAACCCAATATAACTGTACTATATTATTACTGTTATTATTTCATGGAATGTAGTTTTATGAGATTTTTAGGTGAGATTGCAGTTATTTAGACTTTAAATATGTGATTTCTATGTAAAGATGATGACTATTTGACAATTAGTTTCTATGTTTTTTGGCGATAGCGGTTCGATAGCGGCCGTTCAGCGCTCGTAAACCCGCTGAGAACAGCTTTATCTCAGCCAGATCTTCTGGAATTTGATGCTGGGTCTTATGAAAACGGTTTAACATGAGGTATTATTAATTTTGCTTGTATTAAATGGCCAATCTTTGCTCACATTAATCTATTGCGATTTGGTTTTAGGGCAAAGTTAAATTTCTTATCTTTGTATTTTTATGTAATTAATTCTGTACTAACTAAAGTACTGCTTTTCTACTTTTGACTGAATAGCTTGCTTGTTTTCATTTCCTATTGTACAAACTTACTGTACTTTTATAATGGCTGTTGTTGTTCGTTTATATATTATCGTTCAATAAATAATATTTTATATAACTAATACGCCTTATTTGGTATTAAGAAAGGGTCCGTTAAGGATTATGATTTCATCTTCAGAAAAGCTACATTATTTCGACTTGCTTTATGAGTGAGTCGCAAGGACCTTTACACTGAAAGTGATTAAAACAAGGACTCATTATTGCTTTAAACAGCCTTATAAGATGCAACTGGCCTGCACCGTCTCCCTGTCATAATATAAGCGGCAGAGAAAGTTGAAAATGATCAAACTAAACTATGACAAAAATGGTACAAAAATCTTTGTAAGTGGACATCAGGAAAACATTAATAATGCAAAAATGCATGATAGGTCCCTTTTAAGCATAGAACACTGCATTATTCTAGACCCATAAATCACATAGAGCTCATTAAGCAAGCAATTTCATCAAATTAGACTCAGCTTCTGATATGTCCTGTTTCAGATTTACATCCCGTGTGACATCCGTCCTTACAGCAGTGATGTGCAAACAGCAGAATTTACTGCTGCACATAAAAAAACAACCCCTCATAACCCCATTTAGGTCAGTGTCCTGTAGCCTGTGGAAACAGCGGTGTACAGTTGTTCACACCGAGTGAAAGGTGTTTGTGTGTGTGTGTCGGGGTGATGGCAGGGACACCAGTCACTTTAATTAATAAGAGAATACCTCTGGACGACAGCCCATAGCCCCGCTATCACACAGCCGTCCTGTCAACACACATTGCCAATACTCTGGGGTCAGTCTATGTGAGGTGAAATGTGGAAGGACATGAAGGAAGATGTCGGAAGAGATGTGAAAGCATTTGCTTGTGTTTAAAATTAGATTCCCATCAACTGCGTAGCTTAAACTTGGCTAAAAATAGCAAAACCACACTTTCTCAGTTCAGAATTTACACTGTCATTTTCTGCACTAATTTTGAGGGAGAATCTGCATTTACAGCAGAATTAATTTAAACAGGGTAAATGAGTGTACTGCACTCTTATTGGTAAATGATAACGCTATAATCATAATGTTAATAAACAAGCACATTAGCGATAGGAAATGTGAATTCGGTGAACTCCTTTAAAGTCATAGTTGTTTATTTTCCCCTGAATTTTTATTTATTTATTTTTTTTATGTAAAGAATGTAATACTTTTATATGGCAAATTTGTATTACATTTCTCAACAGTCACAATAAAAAGACAGAAATTTAGAATGTTACAAAATAACTTTTAAGTTATTTAAAGTTTAAAACTACATATTCATCCATTCTGAAAAAAAAGTAAATCATAATGTCCATAAAAATATTAAGTAGCATAACTATTTGTTATAATAATAAATGTTTCTTGAGCAGAAAAATCAGCTATTACTATTTTACTTCAAAAAAAAAAGAAAGAAAGAAAGAAAGAAAGAAATCTTACCAACCCCAGTATAGTTTATTTCACTGCACCTTTAAGATTGGAAGATGGTAATGCAGTTGCAAAGGTGATTTGAATGTTTTTAGTGTATTATTTATATAAAGATGCTTTAGAGGTGTTATGCTATAGAGATGCTATAGAGTTATATAGTGGTTGCAAGGTGATTTCTTACTAGTCCACATTAACGAGTCCATCCTGATATTCTAGTTTTAAGATATGGCTTGAGTTCCTCCTTTAGTACAATTCTGTGGGCTGATTTTGCCCATTTTATCATCCAGCAGGCATAAACAGTCTGAAAATAAATTACATAAAAATGTAATAGCAAATTTCCCCCTCAACATGCTGCACAGTTTGCAATATTATTGAGTTGCATGAGTTATTAAACAGAGTTAAAGAGTAAAAATAAAGGATATAAGAAAAGACAATTTGGTCATACCTGCTGACTGCTTCCAGATCCACAAGTGACCACATACACATACAGTAGATTAATAATTGAAACTGAACCCATTGTCCATGACAAACAATATCCACCATGGAGACAGATGAATTGGCAATTGATCTTCACACCACACAGACACGCATATCGAGTGGCTTCAACGCTGATTAAAGGAATAACCAATTTGAGTTAAATGAGATTGGTCCTCTTATGCAGTAAAATGACTCGAGTTACAGGTCTTAAGTAAAGTACCATTCATTAACTCTGTATGTCATTAGCGTTTGCGGATAACGCCTTCTGTTTAGACTTATCTAGCTAAAGCATCTCACTTATTTATTTGACAGGGTCTTTTTGTAACTGTACACACGCACACACCAACAAATAATTGAGGGGCAAATTACACTGAAGCATTTGCGATTGCATCAAATGGGTTGAGACAGGAAATGAAAGAGAGATGGAAAAATGTGAG
>NC_056614.1:26757432-26762432 GCF_018340385.1 Cyprinus carpio
CCCAAACACATAAGCAGAAAATTCCCAGGCTGTGTTAGTCTTCAGCTCAGGTAAATTCCTGCATCTCTCACAGCAGAGAACTGAACATCACATCACACCGTGTCATTTTGGGCCGTTTATTCGGCGGATCAATTAATGGGAGGGAAGAAGGTCGGGGAAAAAATTCTTCCACAATTAATCTACACCTACTGATTTACACCTCCCATCCCCTCTCACCCCCCTTCCAACTAAATCAAATAAAACAAAAAAAACAAAAATCAAACAACAATTAAAAAACCAGAAAACATCTTAATGCAGATACAATAGCGATATACTCTTTAACACTGATAAATGCTGTTCTTTTTAAACTTTCTATTTATTAAACAAGCCTAAAATAATTATATCAAATCACAGTTTCCACAAAGATATTGTGCAGCACAACTGTTTTCAACATTGATAATAATCAGAAATGTTTCTTGAGCAGCAAATCAGCATATTAGAATGATTTCTGAAGATCATGTGACACTGAATGATGCTGAAAATTCAGCTGCGCATCACAGAAATAAAATACAGTTTAACACATATTTACATAAAAAACAGCTATTTTAAATTGTAATAATATTTCACATTTTTACTGTATTTCTGATCAAGTTCATGTGGTTTTGGTGAGCAGAAAAGACTTCTTCTGAGACATTTTTCATGTCGATTTATTTATTTAGATACTGCAGTTTTTAAGTAGCAGTGTATTGAGTCACTACTTATGAAACAAATATATGTTAGTGAGTACAGTGACTGAGATTAGAATTATAAAAGATTATAAATAGATTATAATTGTTTTTGCCTCTGGCTTTGATGTGTGTTTATGTATCAGTTGTGACTTTATGCATGAGCGTTACATTAGTGCCACATGATCGCTCCTCATTAGACTCTGACTGGCTGCTTACAGAGTGATTTATGCATGAGTCTATATGGTGAAAGCGCTGTGCGTGTGTTTAAAACTCACCAGCTCCTCGTTGTTCAGAGTTGTTCTGTTCACCAGCCCAAATGCAATGCCTGCCTTTCGAGCAGCCAATGTCTGAAATGAAGAAGGGAAACAGTTAGAAAGGCAACTCTCCGGAATGCATCAAACACTACAGGGTAGAAATCAGCTGTGTTAGGCTGAATGTTATCGTGAGACACCAAGGTAAAATTTGATTACTCAGGCTGGGAAACCGCTTTCACCTTCGAGCAGATATTCACCTGTTACCCTACAGAGAGCGCGACTCTCTGAAAGCTCTTCATTTTAGGTTCAATAGAAGGAAATGTTGCAGAAAAGAAGAAAATTCTGCACCCTGTAATATGCTTTCATTTCATTAGATTTACTGCGATTTTAAATATTTCAGGAGACAGACTTGATAATAAACTTAATAATGACTAAAACTAGTTAAAACATTTTAACAGGAAAGAACGTGTTTTTCTGAGCTTGCTGCTATGCATTTATAGGATTGTATTCTCTATTACAGATACATGCAATCACAATTAAAATGTGATCAAAATGCACGCATTTAAGAATAGCTTTAACACCACAAGTGTGCACAAAATGCTTAAAAATGCTGTCAGCTCACTATGATTTGGAACAGAGCTGACAATTTCTTGTTATGCATGCTCAAATTATGAAATGGTCTTCATTTTTACATCAAATAAAGAAAGCTCTATTATTGTTGCATGTTGAAAATGTCCCTTGCAAACTCAAAAACAAATATGAATGAATACATAAGTGCATAAATAAATAAACACTAATTAAATATTAAAAAAAATAAAATAAATGAAATTGAAAAAGTCTCGATTTTTCAATCATTAAAGAAAGCTCTATTATTTTTGCATGCTGAAAAATGTTCCTTGTCGACTCAAAAACAAGTATGAATGAATGCATAAAAATATAGTATAAAAACAGATATATTAATTAAATATAAAATAAATAAATAGGAATAAATAATAAATAAAATAATATAAAAAATGGATAAAATAAAACAAACAAGCAGTGCTATTTGTCCATCCAAATGAAGAAAATACTGTATGAATTTTCTTAAAATTTCTGCCTATTTAACACAAACATTGAACTTGTACAGTGTGCAGTAATGTACAGTACAGTACATGTATAGCAATGTTCTGTTGTCACTTTTATGAACACAAAGGCTGTGTCAGAAATAAAGTATTTTAAAAGGAACCATCTAATGAAAACAGATTCAAACAAGCTTCCACGGCACCATAAAATCATGTCTAATGAGCAAGAACTAATTAAAGTGAACTTTAAGCATATTTAGCAGCTTAAAAAGCTAAAACCAAACGCCGAACCAAACACGGGATTGTGGGATACCATAGGCAGATAACGACACATCCATGCTGCTTCAACTGACTAGATGAAGGTTTCCAAGTAGACAAACACTGGATTTATTAAAATGCAAGAGACTTACCAAAGCCTAGAGTGTCCAGATGCAGGAAAAAAAACATAAAAAACACACAAAATTAGACATTTAGCAAAGACAAGCAGCCGTTTACACACAGTAAGCACATCTCTTTATGTCATACCTGCCATCATGCAGAAAATCAGATCAAGTTATTGGTCTAAAGAGCAGAGTGAAAGCTGCAGATGTGAGACTCAGTCCTTAAATAACTCACCTCTGACATGCAGGAGAAATTTACAGTTCACTCATGCATTTGCTGTGCAATTGTTTAGTTAAGATACTAAAAGGCACCCTGACATATTTCTACTGCCTGCGAGTACTGCTACAAACAGACAAGACCAGACGGCATGTATCAAAGCCAGCTCAAAAAACACGATCCAAAGAGTTCAGAACAGAGAAAGAGAGCAAGAAAGAGTCAATGAGGGGGAAATGGGAGCCGGTTAAAAGTCAAAAAGCCACGATTAGCCATATTTAGATCAGCAGGCACGGACAGCGGACCATACTGGACTCGTCTTTACCATCTGACCCTGGACCTGATGGTGGTAAAGACCAAGCGGGCTGCTAACGGCCCCTTAAAGCAGGGGTGCATAGGAAAATAGGGTAGATTTAACCTCTACATGAACGTCATGTGTTGATGTAAGTCTTGACATGCACTTGAATTGCTGAGGGTTGCTGCAGGCAATGGATTCATCTGAATTTTGACATAAAGCCCCCGCTGTAGTTTTGGGCGGGTCCCTTGACCCCCACCCTCCCGCGACCGACTGTCGTTGCCCTGAAGCAATCACACAGCCAACAAGGGGACAGAAACAGAGGACAGAGGCATGATGGGATAGACCAGATCAGACCCGGTCAACACTGACTTCATCCACGCTGTAAAAGGCTCATTGGCGCACGTCACTTTTACATGGATTTAAAACGGCACACAGTTAAATCAGAAGTCAATGAAGTCCTCGGATATATTTTTGGGTGGAGTTGTCAACATTTCGGTTTTGAATGCATCGATTGAGTAGAAAACAAGCGTTTTGGAGAGAAATCTGACAACTCACTGAAAAATATCGCCCATATGTCAATATGGGCCCAAGTGGGAATGGACCACAGGACACGTCGAAAAACCAAAATAAAACTGAACGATGACCCATACTTACCAAAACAGGGTTGGTTTTAATTTCATGCAAAATATGGACAGATACAGCATCAACATTTGTCCTTCAGAAGCTGAACAGTTGCACAAAACTCAATGCAAGAATCAGTTAAGAAATTTTCGTTTTAACAAAATCAAGAAGAAACAATGGACACAAAGACACGGACTGCAAGAAAAAAAGAAATCCTTCGAAATGTTAAAGAACAGTTCATCCAAAAATGAAAATTTGCTGTTAATTTACTCACCCTCAGGCCATCCAAGATGTAGATTACTTTTTTTTTTCTTTAATAGATCGGTAAACAAGATTTTTAGCTGAAACTGTGGTCCTTGGTGATTCATAGAATGAAATAGTTACTTTGAGAGTCAAAAAAAAAAAAATCCCATCATGAAACACAAAAAATAAATTCAGTCTGCTCAAGAAAATAAACAGAGGTCTTATGAAGTGAAACAATCAGTCTGTGCAAGAAACTGAATCAGTGAATTGAACCAGTTCATTAAAGTGAACTGTCTGAAAGAACCAGTTCGCGGATAAGAATCAGACATTGAGGCTCTGGATTACAGGTAATAATGTGGTAAACAATCATAAGACCTCAATATATCGACAAGAGCCACAGGTATTAATTTTTCTCCTCTATAACCACATTTATTAATTATTTTCTGAATGCAGCCGGTTGCAATTTATGAATCACCAAGAGCCACGGTTTCAGCTAAAAATCTTTTTAACTGTTCTACTGAGGATAAAGACACTTACATCTCGGATGTCCTGAGGGTGAGTAAATTAACAGCACATTTTTGTTTTTAGGTGAACTGCTCCTTTAACAAATGCAAAAATATAAATAGAAACACATACTACAGAGATGCTGTGGATCAATCATTCGCCATCTAGAATCTCATAAATTAAAACAGCACTTCATTATCAATATATGAGCACTACACATTTAAAGACAAGACAGATGATTCGAACTGATTTGCAGATATTGTGGAGAACACCAGGCGGGTGGCCTACTTTTACTCTGGTGGAGCGTAAAAGCCTCAAAATAGCATCAAAACATAAACACGTGTGCGCCTCCATCTTGCATGTGCTCTGCTGACGGAGTTGGATAGTAAATTCGGACTAGTGACCGTGTGCTCTGTGGATCTGATTGGCTAATACAGTCTTCTAAAGCTCCATCAGTCAAACATAACCGTGCCGGATGCGATTACTCACCAGGTCTCGGACAATAGGCATGGTCCTCTTGCGACGTAAATCTGGCATGCTGTCAATGCCGTAAAGTATACTGCCAACCCTGGGGACGGAGGCAGATTTAGAGTCTATTAATACAATAATCATGCTGTACACTATGAAACATTACCCAGCTAAAAAGCTGTCGGGTGATTTACGGCACCAGCAAATAACATGGGATGAGCAGGAATAGGAAGTCTATCATGACTGCTCA
>NC_056614.1:26767432-26787432 GCF_018340385.1 Cyprinus carpio
TTTAATTCAAATATTTAATTGAAATAATATTTTTAAACTCACATTTAGGCCCGGAAATGAACACTTCATATAATACATCATCAATTCCTGACAATATTTTGCCTGTAGAATAAATAAATTAAAACTCACATATAGGTATAAAGAGAATAAAAAGTTCTCATTTTGACTGATTTTAAAGATCACCAGGTCTCATTAAATTGACTCTTAAAACAAGATCACACAGTGTCCACTGTCTCTGAAATCTATCCATTTTGCGGACGGCTGACATGCTGCAGAATATATATGCACTGAGGGATTTCTCAGACGAATTAAATTTCCTTTTAGATTTCTTGGTCAGTGACAGAGACGAAATGAGATGAATAATTTGGCTGCGGTTCTCAAGGCTAAAACATATCGGCCTGTGAGAGAGGTGACGGAAAACCTCCTTCACTCATTTGGATCAATGGTCTGTTTCCACTGAGCTCTGGCTAAATGCATCACTTTCATTAACGATGTCTTTCTGAAAACAAACTGCAGGTAGGAAGCATCCCTGTTATGCACCATTTAAATAATAAAGCTAAAATATTATGACATAGTTCCCAATAAAACAGATGGCTTATATACTGTAACATGTTAGATTTTGCTAAAACATTATGAAAAACATTTATCCTGTGGAATAAAATGCACTGATAAATCATGCACAACAAGACCAAGAACATTTCTTGAGATTTTGATTTCACGTTGTCTTCAATCTAAATATGAATCGACATTTGCAATGCACTTTAATTATTTATTCCATAATTGGATATATTTCCTAGTATTGGAGCAAGTTATTGCATTTTAATGATAAGCTTTTTATTCATTTTTACATTGGAACAACATGCACTGATGCATCATTTACTAGAATATGTATCAATAAAGTAAACAGGATCAGATTAGATTTTTCATGACTTTCGTGTCCATCTCTATGAAGAATTTTCCTGATGCAGTCATAATTCTCGATTATTTAAATGCAATGGAAATCTGGGGCAGAACTGATGTATTTTTGTGGGTTTGAACAGTCAATAAAGACATATCTATCTTAAAATATGAATTCCCAAACCTTAAGAGGATAGAAACCCTTCTAAACAAACGTATTTACTATCAGTGCTGCACACGTTTTTAAAATCTATCCTCTGTGAGCACTGTGATCTAAATAAAATATTTAGAGAACGGATAGACTATTTTCAGTCAGCTGAGCTCGATGGATCAGAGCGGAAATATAAAATGGATATAATAAACACGTGAAGCGAGGAGTGCCGGCTCGCACCGCTACTCTCAGAACAAGACTGATATAAGAGTCCCAACAACACTGACCTGGTTAGCAAGCGCCCTTGGGAGGATGTATTAGCATGTGAATGCAGTTCAGCCTAGAACTAAATGAAGATGGGTTTGGCAGGAAGAACTAATCCTAAGAGACCTCACTGTAAAAGACTCCTAAAATGTGCAGCCCTGCTTTTAAAACTGAACCAAAACAGCCACGACACTCAGAGCCCCTGCACGACGGTTCCTCGTTTTATGCAAATGATTTCTGAGCTGCGTTCTTTAATTAGCCAAGGAGAAAATAAGAGCTCAGAAATTAAATTGGCTGTTTGAAAACAAGGAGCTGCATACCGGAACCACTGAATTGAAGAATATTTCTGTGTTTTCATCAAGGAGGAACCTAGACAACGCTAACCATTAGCATTCCCTTTTCCAGCTTTGTTAATGGAAAATACATTTTAAGAATGCTAAATATTAAAAATGTGACCCTGGACCACAAAACCAGTCTTAAGTTGCATGGGTGTGTGTTTGTAGCAATAGCCAAAAATACATTGTATGGGTCAAAATGATCGATTTTTCTTTTATGCCAAAAAATCATGAGTAAAGATCATGTTCCATGAAGATATTTTGTAAATTTCCTACCATAAATATATCAATTTTTAATTAGTAATATGCATTGCTAAGAACTTCATTTGAACAACTTTAAAAGTGATGTACTCAATATTTAGATTTTTTGCACCCTCAGATTCCAGATTTTCAAATAGTTGTATCTCAACCAAAAATAATGTCCGATCCTAACAAACCACACATCAATGTGGCCTTTTTTTTTTGTTGTTGGTGGTGATGATGTTTTTTTGTTTGTTTTTTTTCTTTATCAATAAATCAACACTGATGGATTAACCTGTCAGTCAAACCTCATAACTCCACCCCCTCTATCTTGACTGAATGAACTGAAGTTCCACAGCAGCTGAACGAAATCTTGCATGGGTAAATAAAGATCTCGTTGTTTGAATAAATACGTATAGACGCTATGTCTATAAAGGCTCATATTTTATGTATTTGAGGTCTGAGACATGTGGGACCAGAGAGAGAGAGGGCTAGCATTTGCCATCTAGTCATAGCCAATAGCCTACACTTAAATAGCCTTGCATACAGAAGCATTTCGTCTTTTATAAAATGAGATTTTGGCCAAATGTATCTTACAACAGGAAATGAGCACACATATAGCGACAACAAACATTCTAACCTGTTGATGAAAGCGTAATGTGATATATATAAATTTTTTCATTGGTGGCTTGAATGAAACATCCTGGTCTTTAACAGTTTCAAGTTTTTTGCCTGGCATGCGGATACAGGCCGGATATGTAAGGAATAATTGATGACGGGCCGTTGAATTAGCCTTTTTCACACTTTGTGTTTCTGGCTTCCGGACTGGCGCTTACAGGGTAAAAGTTTTCCGCTGACAACTGAGGCCGTACTTAACAAGAATGAGTTCGAGAATCTAAGTCTTTATATGCAAATTAGAGATTATGAAAATGCTTGAACTGAATTTATTTTGTAAGCAAAATAATCTTATTTCAAACAGAAAACAAGATTATTTTGCTTACCCCACTGGCAGATTGTTTTGCTTGTTTCAAGCAAAAACTCACTTAATTTTGACTTGTTTCCTGAAAACAAGACAATAATTTTTACTTGTATAGAAAATTTTTCATGATTTAAGAATTTTTAGATATTTTGGCTGGAAACAAGACAGCAAATCTAAGTAAGAAAAGCATTTTTTTGCAGTGTGTCGTTCTGTCCGTTTGGTGCTGACTGTGCATTATGACTCTCCACGTGAATTTTTTCACTACTATAACTAATATTATTAAAGTAATATTGGATTTTCTACTTGCTCTCCTTTGCATTATTATTGTTATGGTTTAAATGTGCGTTGCACAATGTGCCCTGGGAAATACATATTAAACTACAGATGACTCAGATTCATGACTTTATTCCTGTTGTATCGGATTAAGTTGTTGTGTTGCGGTTAATATGCTTCAACCTGACTGAGTTAAAATTGTTTAGTGTATTGGAAAAAATGTGCATCTGGACATAAATGTTGTCATTTTTAAGTAATTTATCATGATGTGGTGATTCGAGGGAAATGACTGAGTGAATTAATATAATATGCTTAAATGTACTGGAGATCAAAGACTAGCATATATAAAAAGGGATGTCGGAGATGAAGAAATGGAAAACATGTGGCGCTATGTTGAGCGAATTATCTCACGAGTGACAAACAAGTAAAATGTAATTTTTTTTGTAGATTATATAACAACAACTTGGAAAACAGACAAAACAGAAAATGTAAGAAGCATTATTTGAGAAAAGGGCATACTAATATCCGATTTTTGTGAAAAACGCTAATTCTTAGAAAATAATGCACATTATTTTCTAACAATAAAACTTACTGAAGACAAATAATCAACCAAAAAACATCAATTATTCAAGTAGTCAAGTAATACTATGGTTACCACCATTTGTGGCTTGTGTTTTAGGGAATCAGAATCCACTAAAGTACACAGAGCATCTGGCGTGCAGCATGAATGAGCAGCCTAAATACAGTATCCCAACAGTACTCAGCATTGTGGAGTGCGGCGCTGGGTTTGCCGTGTGCTGTGACTGTGATTCTAGGTCAAGAGTGCTTTCGGTGTGAGTAAGACTGGGTGGAAATTCCCCTGATTCCTGACTGGCTGTAAAGGAAACTCTGCTTTTGTGGGGTAAAGTGCTAGCATAGCCACGTTTCAGCTGTTACCAACAGCAATGCCTTTTAGTCATTTCATTAATCATATATTGACATTTGTTTACAAACTAATAGCATGTCCGTATTAGCATTTATAGGGTAAACTGACTTTGAAAACACATTTGAGACTTTTGTTCTGCTGAAATAAAATGATAAAACATGCCTGCAGAGGACAAATTCACCCAAAAATAAAATGAAACATATGCACATATTCAAATGTGGTGCATGTTCTAAGTAGAACCAATGCTATCTGCTCTCATTGACATCAAGCCTGGACTGATCTGAAATGAAATTTGAAAGCTATGATGGTGGGCATGATTTCTAGTGAGTAACGACTTGAATTGTGTAGAACACAAGTCAAATGGACAACTTTTATGATGCCTTTTTGGACAACCAATGATAAATGTATGTTTCTGCTGAATGGGAAGGTGCTAAATGGAAAAGCATTGTCAAATTGTCTCTTTTCATGTTGTACGATAAAAATAAAAAAATCCAGGTTTGGAATGACAGTGACAGTAAATGATGAAAAGAACATTATTATATGGGTGAACTGTTCCTTTCAAAATAAAAGCTTAAATAAAAATAGAACTGTTGATTGGACTCTCTAAGGTTAATGAAGGCCACAGAAGGTGAAGTACACTTTCATCTGAACTCTGAGGCACTGACAAACACATACACGCACACACAAAATCAATCGCCAGTTCTAACCACTCAACATCAAATACTAGTAATCATCATCTTGCCCTTCACAATAACCCTGGGGTGTCATGAACCAAGACCTCATGTATGGAGAACGGTGGATCTTAAATGACTCAATCAATGTTTCACCGACCAAAGCCATAACTAAAACCCTTCAAGACAACTATAATAAGTAGGGATGCACGATATTGGATTTTTGCTGATATCCGATATGCCGATAATTTTCAACTCATTTTGGCCGATAGTCAACGCAGACACCGATATATAATTATTTTTAATTTGGTTTTTAACAAGAACTTATTTGTTAACATTAAATAAACAATATTAAAGTTATTTTATAATTACAGCACACTGAAGATTTGAAAATAACTATAAATAAACTATATATTAATCAATAAATTTTTATTCTATTTATTTATTTATTTATTTATTTATTTCTTCTCAGAAAGACGCAATGGTAACCTTTACATTTTATTTTAAGATTTAACTTTTGTAAATGGTCTAAAGCAAAAGAGTTGTAAAAATTCTCAAAATCTTTCAGAGCTCATAATTTGTTTAAAAAATATAACATATTACACAATTAATGAACAAATCAGTATATATAAAATCTTTTTTTGTTGTTGTTTGTGGGTTTTTTTTTTCATGTAAGCTATAGTCTCTGACCAAGTTTTTTTTTTTTTTTTTTTTTCTGTGTGTTGTTGTCGTCTCTGTGTACTGGAAGCTTATGTCCCTAAAACAAATTCCTTGTATGCGCAAGCAAACTTGGCAATAAAGTTCTTTCTGATTCTGATTCTGATTTAAATCAATACATACTCATGATTTTCGGCATAACTTATCATATCGGGCTGATGCCATTATTTACATTTAAAGCCATTATCAGCTGATTCCGATATTGGTCCGATAATATCGTGCATCCCTAATAATAATCTAACATATAAACTGGTTGGCTCATACCTCCTGCCAGGATCTGCTGTTCCAGCTCAGCCATCTGCTTCCGGTAAGCTCTCAGCGCCGCCTCTTTAAAGGTGGGACGCATCCTTCTTTTGGGTGGTGCTTCTTGCACAGGAACCTCTGTAACATTTTTGTTCTCATCCTCTTGTTCTACAGTCTCTTTAACCTCATCTGCTCCCTTCGTTTCTGATATTTCTTGATCTTCCTGCACCTCCTTCTTACTCTCCTCCTGTTCCTTGGCCTCTGCTTCCGGTTCCTCGGTTTCTTCCACATAATCCACCAAACTCAACTCATACTCCGCTGTGTCTTCGGTCATGGGATTGTCGTCATACTCCTCACTGTATTCCTCATCATATTGCTCATCAAGGCTGCAGTCATATTCCAGCACGAGGTTACCCTCTTGTGAGATGTCATACTCTTGTGAGACATCGTATTCCTCATCTTGGTTCTGTTCATCAGCCTCATTTGCGTTTGTTCTGTTTTCCAGATTGGCTAGGACTTGTTCCATCACCTCAACATAATGTGTCTCATTGTCCACAGGTTGTTCAGCAGGTTGTTCGTCCTCTTCTGCCTTGTAATAGAAAGGTTCTGTGTAGACATCTGAGTCAATGGTTGTGCTGGAGCTGTTCGCTGTGGACTGGGACATGGTCCTGAACCTACCCATGAATGAGGTGTTGCTCGGTTCTTCAACTGGAGCACTAGTGCTTTGGGAGCCTTTATTCCACACAAAATCCAAAGCTGACTTTGCTCTTTGCAGGGTGGATCCAAATCCTCCAAAGCTGAAAGTTTTTTCGCTGAGGTCTATGCTGAGCCGGCTACTCCAGGATTTGGGGACTTCCTCCACTTTCTCACTTCTGATCTCACTCTGGCTCCGGTACATGGAGGAAGATTTCTGGTTCTGCTGGAGGCGGTTCACATCCTGTCGCTGCAAAGTTTGCGGAGCTGATTCAGGCTTAGCTTGGATCTTCTTGGTCTTGGGCTTCTTTTCAGGTTGCGGTTCCTCTGCAGGTTTAAGTACTGGTTCTGGTATGGGTTCAATCACAGCCTCTGGCTCTGGTTCTGGCTCCAGTCCTGGTTCTGGTTCTGGCTGTGGCATTTGTTCTGGTTCTGGCTCAGGTTCTAAAAATTCAGGTTCTATATCTATATCTTCATCTTGGCCCGTCTCTGGAGTGCTATCTAGTGTCAAAAAGGTCTCACCTTCAAATTGCAAATCAACCTCAAGGCATTTAGTTATTTTCTCAGGGAAACCAGGGTTGGCTGCAGGGTCAAATGGGCTACTGATTTCAGAGATTATGTTCTGTTCAGTGGAGGCATCCAAACCTGAATCAGCACCTTGTTCAAGGTGATGCCAGTCTTTCCATGGTGAAAGGTCACCCTGCAGTGACAGCTGAGAGCCGCTGTAATGGCTCCTGTCCCCTGATATACAAACAAGACCATTACTTACACCACTGTCAATAGTTTCTGTGGTTTCAACTTCATTGTGTTCTGCATAAGGTCGTTCCTGGCTCAGAGTTTGACTTGGGGGACTGGCGTACCAGGAGGACGCCATGTCTTCTTGCTTCCGTTGCCAAAGTTCCTGATCTGAGGAGGAGAGCAAGGAGCAGCCGTTGACTCTGCTGAAATACTGACTCTCTGAGAAGTCCTCGGAGTAAGACTGGCAAAGTTTGGAGCAGTCTGATTCAGATCGGCTAAGTTTAGGAGTGGAATAGTCGCTCTGAGACAGCCATCCAGGTGTTAAGTCGGAATAGTAGGACTTGCTTTGCTTGTCGTGGTCATCGTAGGCTGTGCTATCGGCATAGTGCACAGAGTACGCAGCATCATCGGCCATCCTTCGGTGATTGTGAGACTTTTTCTTGTCTGATTTACTTTTCGGAGGTGGTTTGGACACAATTGCATATTTGTTCTTGTTCAATTCATCAAGCTCTTTGTCGCTTTCCATGGAGTCCCAGTCATCACTTTCTGCTTTGTCTTTGGCTGAGACCTTGATGTCCATGCTTTCGTACGTCTGAGAGGAAGCCATTGGCTTGTCTCTCTTTTCTTTCGAATCTTGTGCTAGACTATCTGTCGAAATGGATATCCCAGTCCCTTTTAGCTTATAACACTTCTTCAAAACTAAATCCCTGTCTTGGCGGCTTGAAAATATAACTACTATTGGTCGAGGTTTAGCATTGTAACATTCTCGTTGTTGGCCTAGTCGATGCGCCAGTTCAATTTTAAATGTCTTGCGTGCTTCAGTGAAGCCCATTTTCTCTTTTAGGATCTGAAAGATAAGGTCTTCTGTTTTTTCGTACTTCTCCTCAGGCACATTTAGAAATCTCAGAGTTGCTTTGTTGGTCTGTTGGTTAATCTCTCTGATGTAATCGTGGATGTCTCGAGTTTCGCGTCTGGACTGCACAAAACCCGAACGGAGCTGCTCGATTTCGCTCTGCACCACCTCCACGCTGCTGGAGATCTCATCGATGGAGCTTTTGAGGGCGTTTACGTGCCCTCGCAGTTCTGAGAGCTCGGACTCGATCTGACTGATTCCCTGAAGTTCTTTGAAGATCATCTCCATCACGTCCTGAGTCTGACTGATGCATCCCGTCGAGCTGGATCCCGGCTCCAGGGTAGTGGTTTTCTGGTGTCGGCCAGCTCGGTCCAGAGATTTGCTTCTGATGCCAAGAGTCTTTCTCCAGTTGCTGGCCTCCGAATCCGAGGACACACATTCTTGGCTCTTCTTCCATTTCCTCAGTTTTTTCAGAGCGCCCAATCGAAGGGTGTGGAGACTGCTGCGCTCTCCCCGCTCCCCCTCCGAGCTGCCATCGGAGGGCGCTAAACTAATCAAACTCTTCCTGTTCCGTCTTACTGGCATTGTATAAGCTTTCTGTTCATCAAATCTATGGACAAGTTTTGCCTCGTTTAGAGAGTCGGAGTAATAGCTATCAATTGACAAGACCTCATGAAACTCATTATTGTTCAGAAAGAGGGCATTTTTTGGAAGTCCATTGGCAATTGCTACACGGTAACTAAAAGTTGGTGAGAGAGAAGAACAATCGTTTTTTCCGTCATCCTCCTCAAGGGATATATTGCGTGCCGACGAGCATTTGGAGATCTTTTTAACTGTGCTTTTCAGTGTGGTTGAGAACGTCGGGTTCCGTGCATGCAAGTCAGGGGACGTTTTGGGTTCTTTTTTGTTTTCGCTACTCTCTTTCTTCTTTGTGGTATTTGCCAGTTTCTTTGTAAACATTCCTTTGCAAATCTTTACAATGTAAGACGATAGCTTTTTGAAATGGGCAGAAACCATGGAGGGCGATGTTTCAGCAGTTTTGCACTCCAGACACAGTAAAGCAAGATTGGTCTCAAATCCAGCGAAGTACACAGACACTTACGAGTTTTGAAAGTCAACCCTGAGTTATAATAGAGGGTCTATAGAAGAAGTGACCTCAGATGCGGTTGTGCCAGGCAGAAATCGTTGCACATCCTCAGTGAGGGAAATATTCAAGGGTGTTCTTCAGAAAAGGCCTCATGTCTCTGAAAGAAAAAAGAAAAGGAAAAGAAAGATCTTTTAAGTTAGTTTGCACTGAAGGCCAGCATGTAAAATGCATAACTCTGAATGTTACACTGCACGTACTGTATAATAAATCATTGTATAATTCTTTGTACTAGAGCCCCAATTTCATAGTCCGTTTCTTATGAGGCTGTCAGATCCAATTCAGCTGAGCTAGATGTGTCACATTTTGAGAGAATTGCGGAAAGCTTCTTATTTTCGCAGAAAAGATTCCGGTGTTGTTTTGGAGATCCAATAAACCCATAAACAGCCTGACATGAATAATTGTGTTTACATTATTTTACAAATCAATGCATTTCTAGCTTCAAAATGAGCATGGCAATATAATCGAGTTACACCGCCTTTGGAAATCTGGTACATGTAGCGTCCAATGATACAGACACACAACCTAATGATCACAGCTGAATGGTGCAGTTCAAATGCACTAGAAAATACAACATGACCAAATTGACCAGAACAATATACTCAAGTATAAAGGGCAAGACCCTGTGTGCTATGGAAAAAAAAAGTGGAATATGTTTGAATATCAATAATTCAGATATGAATGGTTTTATCTAGAAGCTCATACGATATTCATAAATGGAGGGGAAAGGTGAGGAATACAGTCATACTGTATAACTGCATTAAAGGGCCTTGTTTGTATCTAACTAAATACGGTTCACACAGGGCCTAAAAATGTATAATGGCATAAGAAAGAGAGATGTGATATTCTGTGGGTGAAGGGAAAAAATACACTGCAAGTAGGGACGATTTGTTGACTTGAACAAGTAATCAACATTGACCAACTAATCAACCATGTCACACACCAACTAGTTATCTTGTGCATTTATAAACATATAGAAGTTTATTTAAATTGACTCAGTATCTGTCATTCAGCTGCAATACAAACATTGTTCTCAGTTTAGTAGTAATTCACCTATAATACAGAACAGAACAGGTGAGTAGCCTGTGTAACGCGCGTGTGTGTGTGTGTGTGTGTGTGTGTGTGTGTGTGTGTGTGTGTGTGTGTGTGTTGCTGTGTGTGTGCATGGAGATGTTGACAGATGTGTTGCTGTGAGTCACACACTTTAATGTTTACAGACCTCTCTCTCTCTATGTCTCTCTCTCTCTCTCTATCTGTCTCTCTCTCTCTGTCTCAGACCCACTAAAGCAGCTTTCACTCCACTAATGTAATTATAACCAAACAAAGCTTGTACAATCAAATGTTATTAATCCAATCAGATGTAATTTGACGATCAGTGCTAAACTCACTCTGTATCCTGTCTAGAACATGGTCATATTTCAGTACATCAGTAGTTTGTTTTTGTATTTCCACTAAAAATATTCTTAAAACGAGACAATTATGCTTCACAAGTAAAGTCATGCAAATAAGATAAAATGACTTATTCTCAATGGAATTAGAATCTTGAATTAAGTTTATTTTGTCCCCCGCTGGCAAAAACAATCCTGTTTTTTCTTCTTGTTGTTCTAAGCATAAATCTCAATACATTTTCTTATGCATAGCTCAAGAAAAAAAAAAAAAAAGTTACAAACAAACAAAAAAAAAAAACCTTTAATTCAAGACAAATTCTCTGAAAACGTCCTTATATCTAGCTTCTCAAGTAAATATCTGTATTGTCAAAATAATCAGTTGCATTAAGATTTTTTGCATCATAACATTATTTTCCTGACAAAAAATATTTCAATATTATTGAGGGTGCTTAATCATTTTAAAAGTAATATCACAATTCCAAAAATTTAAATGGTTAGGATCTCAACTTCTTCACAATTTACCCTAAAATTAAAAATAAATAAATAAATAAAACACAACCAAACCATTCAGTAACAGACATCAAATGTCAAAATCACCAGACCACATAATTTACTATGAATTTACTCATTGATACTTTTAATTAAACTAAGTATCTGGCTGGTAAAACTCCAGCATGTGGTTTCTTAGGTAATGATTAAGACTTTGGACATTGATGTGTACTCAGAAAAGTTCAGTCTGGCCAATGGAAACAAATGCTGAGACCAGAGGTTTCTAACTTCCTTTTCCAATTAATTTATTAGCTCTTCTGTGATTAATTAAGCCATTACAGCATTACAATCAACCAATCTACCGAAAAATACTGACGAGACAATTAAATCTAATATTTTATGGTCATATTTCCACCACAAGCCCAACAGGTAATCAACTACTATTTCACAGCACTAATCAAATTTCATTGGTTATGGTTTAAATGCAATGCTAGAGATCATCACAGGCCATTATGGAAAATATGTGTTTAATCTGCACTGATTCTGAATTCATGTTTTTTTAGAGTCACTTTATTGGATAGCTAATAAAAAATATACACTGAATGACCAAACATATGTGACAGAACTTACAAATGAACAGATCTTGCTATTTCAGCTGCACTGACTACTAACAATCCAGCATATAGAAATGCAATTATTTCTATTCCAGTACAATAATGACCCGCACACAAAGCGAAGTCATAAAGAAATGGCTTGAAAGAACTTGATTGATGCACTAATGCTCCTGTGTCTGAAAGAGAGCAATTCCCTGCATGCATGAACTAAGATCTACTGGAAAGAAGAGTGGAAGCTGTTAGAGAGGACTCTTTTTTGGCCAGGGTGGATTTGTTTCTCACAAACACGCCGTTTTTGTCTTCTCCCAATGTTAACTGATGGACTGGAGTGCTGTGGATTGCTTGTGGATTATTGTGATGTTTTTATCAGCTGTTTGGACTCTCATTCTGACGGCACCCATTCACTGCAGAGCATCCATTGCTGAGCAAGCAATGCAATGCTACATTTCTCCAAATCTGATGAAGAAACAAACTCATCCACATCTTGTATGACCTGAGGTTGAGCACATTTTCATTTTTGGATAAACTCTTTCTTTAACTATACATTCTTGAAGTCCAAACTCTGAGCAATAACACTGTTCTTTCCAATTCCACAAGCTAGAATGCAAAGCTTTATTATGAACTGCAACCTATAGTATTAACAACACCCAAACCTCAAACCACCTTTAAGCAGATTCAGGTTAGGTTTCAAAAAACTGCTTTTATTATCCAAATACACAGAACTATAAAGTGAAACTGACTCGGTTCCTCACCATTAGCCTATTGTAAAAGCACACTGTGCATTTATTTGCAAGTTATTTTTTTAGCCAGTTATTAGTTTACTTCATTTATTATGTAGCTGCTCCAAATGATTGCACTTGACAGTGTGTTGTGCAATGCCTCATAAAGATGGGCAGCTCATTAGAGAGTGCTTGTCTCTTTCTCCCTCAGTCGCCCCGAGGAGAGCAGATTCTCATGTGTGGTCATCTGTGGGCTTGAGATGCAAAAGACATGGATTATCGATACGATGCAGACGCAGGGCTCTGACCCCGTACCTCACATACAGACACTCCTCTGACAACCTCAGCCACTCCTGATGCATATTTAAGATAGAGACACGAGAGACAACGAGAGAGAGAGAGAGCCCCACCCACTAACACAATTACGAGCCGTTGCTCATCTCACATTCACTCATTACCCCGTGAAACCTCAGCATGCACACATCCGAGTCGGCATATGCTTTCTAAATCTGAAAATGCATGCATTTTAACCATGAACACTGCTGACTTTGAGGCTCCACAACCGAGAACATGCTGGATATCAGTTCACATCATCAGGGCAGCAATCCCGGCATGCATGCATTAAACCAACGCTAATTTACGAGCGCGATGCATGCTCTCGGAGCGAGAGATGCAACAAATAAGAGCTGCCGGAATTAGAAAGCTCTTTATAATCCAGCAAGAGCTTCAGTCATCCCGCTCTGCCTGCGAGGACCCACCACCAGATGCTGATCAGTGAGCTGAAAGAATCAAGTGTCGGACGTACCACAAAGTCTAATGGCACAGAATGACATTAAAAAGTGATGCACAGATGCATGCACATACAAAATGCATGATCAGTTCAATTGCAATTCAACAGCTTAAGTTAGTACACACACATACCTGAATCACAGCCCTCTCCGACAGCATGCAAAATCTATCCACTATCATCCGCCGTACTCTTAAACGTCCTGCAGTGATGCCCAAAGCATCCTCCGACGACACAAATGCACAACGCGAGCCCTCAGTTCCACGTCCTGCTCTCTCTGTGATCCATTCCTCCCTCGTCGCCTGCTGCAGCGCTCCGCTCAACCTTGGGATGAAGTCTGGCTCGGCGGGTGCATGCTGTTGCAAATCACGGAAGGATCCTGGGTAAAATCCCAGCTCTCCGTCCAGCTCTCCCAGACAGAAGTCACAGCAGACGGTGTGTCTGGGACGGTGAAAGCTCCCTGTCTGGATGCACGGGATGCGCGTGTGTGAATAAAGAGAGTACGAGAAGCCCTTGGAGGAGTGCAGCCCTGAGCCTCTCTCTCGCTCACACAGAAAGAGATGCACAAAGCTGCTGCTGCTGCGATTCACAGACCTGCACACGTGACACGAGAGAGAGAGAGAAAGAGAGAGAAGGGAGGATGGGAAAGGATGAGATGCACAGCAGGAAGGCGGGATGAATGTGTGTGTATGTGTGTAACAGAATCGAAGACTGACTTGCAGCTATTAAACCTTGCATCAATGTCCTCTCGTTTTAACCTCTCTCTCATTCTGTCCATTCCATTCATCCTCTAATTGGTTGTGTTTTCTAATGCAAACATCTCTAGTACATGAAACAAATCTTTAGCACTGAGTATTAAAGTTGAGCTTGTGCATTTCTCAAATCACACAGCTACTCTATAATCCTCCTGCTATAGCAATGAACAACCAAGGACACCCTTGAAATCTAGCTACCCTCAAAACCCGATTAAATGCATAGCAATACATTAATACTTTCAGAATTCTTAAGCAAAAATGTAATCCTAGAAACTACATACAGTAGCAACTACCCAGAAATCCATGAGCAATCATTTACCATACAGAGTTACAATCATTACCTATAATAAAAACCATTTAAAATATTTTGCCAATTAGCATGAAGTATAATAAAATATTAGATGAAAAATGTTGCCTTCGAAGCTACTGTATTTGAAATAAGCACTAATTGGAAATTAAAAATATTGATATACTAAAAGTAAATCAAACCTAAATAGCAATATTTGGGAAAAATAAATAAAGAAATAAATAAAAATGACAAAAGCATGTAACAAAATTACTAAAAATGTAATTAAAATTTAAAAATGATAAATGTTGCCTTGGCAACTAACTTAAATATGTTTAAGTTGAAGCACTAAAAACCTAACCTGAAATTAAAACTGAACAAAAAGTAAACTAAACCTAAATAGTAAATAAATAAATAACAGTAGGCCTACATCACAAAATTACTAAAAAATGTAATTGAAAAAAAAAAAAACTTACACTTAAAAAAGGGATTAAAAATATGAATAGTATATAGATGATACTAAACTAACACTGATGCCATAACAACCGTTCCATAACAACCACCTACAAATCATGCAGAACATCCCATAAGCTACTTAGCAACACCCTAGCAACCCTCTAGAATAAATAAGCCTAATGGACGCAAGTTTTGCACAGACATAAAACACCACACACATTTTCTTCAGAAAACAAAACGTCCCATTATACCCCTTTATAGAATGTGATTGCACTTGTTACTAAATTTTTCTCCCTGCAATTTGCATGAGAAAAATGAATGTAATCAAACACTGATCTTCAACACAATATACAAAGCTCACCAAGTCTACAGTTAGCACGATCTTTTACAGTCTCTGTGTCCTTGTAGAATATGATTATCATTTGTGATTGGTTTAGAGCTGATGGCTGAGAGCTCTGTCCGCTTTATTTAGCCGCTGTGCTATTTCCAAAGCTTTTATTATGATTTCTGTATCACTCAGGAAACAGGGGATGTGTCATGTAATCCCGCAAACAGCCGCTAATTTGTCTTGCCTCCCAGCTAAACCGCCTTTCCAGATTCTTTTAGCCCATGTTACAACAGAAAAGAGAGGAGAGAGGAGATGAACGGAGGGATGTTAATGCAGAACACAGCTCTTGATCGCCCTCTAGTCTAGACACAGATTAACTAACCCACAGCTGCTCATCTAAGAGAGAGGTGTAAGAACCATGAGAAAATATTCAGGCTAATGCTCTGCTTCACTATAAAGGTGTTCTGTGATCATCTCTGTGACATATGCACATACTGCTAAATCTCTGACTCTTTCCATAATCATGGACATAACTGATTAAAGTCAACATGAAATGGCATTAGAAAGACATTTTACTGACAAAATATGATGTATTTCTGATATTCAATGATATCAGAAACTGATTGGACCATAAGAAGTGTCTCTGGTCATGTTTTTAATTGATCTGGACTTTTGGACATTTAATGGTTAAAGCATGTCTAATTAACTGAAATCATAAAACTTGATCAATTTAATCAATTAATTAGTTATTTCATTTTTAGGGCTCTATGAAATCTGTTTTATTTTTTTCTCAAATTCCATTTTATTTTTCCCAAAACCAGTGTTTTTCTCTCTTTTTTTTTTGGATTTTTTTTCTGGATTAAATTTTAATGGTTTATTTCAATTTTAATAATCAAAAAGCATATCTAAAGATCTGAATCAATAACTTAAAATAACTTTTAGCACCATGAAATGTTTTTTAAAAAACTTTTACAGTTACTTTTTTTACTTGAAAACAAAAGTACCGAACAACAGAGGTTTACTGTTAAAATAAAAAAAGGTGATAATTCCTGAAAAATACAGTTTATTATTATTATTATTATTATTATTATTATTATTATTATTTATTTTTATTATTATTATTATTATTATTATTATTATTATATATCCAAACTTTTGTTTGGACAGGTTGTCATGAAGACCTTTGAGAACCTCTGATTTAATGATATAATGATTTAATGAGTAACTAATGTTAACCAATTGAACCTTGTTGCAAAGTAATACTGTGTTTCTACAGTATATAACACGTGATTGACAAATAAAAAGATCTAATGACAAACTTTTTTTCTTTTTAGAATTACTTACACAGATGAATCTTTTCCAATAAGGCCAGAAATGAGTATTAGGAAAGCAAATAAAGTCTTTTTTGATTTCATGTTGACTCTGAGAATACGGATTAAAGGTCTATTTGCACCAAGTGCAAATATTCAGCGCAAACAAGATTTGAAATCAAAATAAAACAAACCAACACAAACACACTAAACACAAAAGATACAAAGACAGAGAACCTGTAGGTCGTTGTTTTTTCTTGTGATTGATTGTTCAAACTCACCATCCAATAAGACACAAGCTCGTGGGTCTGACAGCTTTTCACATTGTTGGCCTCCAAATACAAGGACCATAAAGGCCACAGGAGTAAGAAAACAAGTGGAGCAAAAAAGAACTGATATTAAAATCACTTGCTGACAAAATGGGAATGTGTTTAATAGCCTATACAGCACTGACATCACTTCATTTCATTACATCAGCTGAAAGAGAACTGACTGTACACCACTTATTGCACTTATTACTTATCGTTATACTGCAGTGTGCTCTTACATCACTGCATTACAGCAAGTGCAATTTGTATTAGATGACTTGTATATTGCATTTTCTCAGGTTATTTTTAATGCAAATAAAATTTGTATTATCATCAAATAGGCTGTATTTTGCAAGCAAATTTGCAGTATATTGCAATAAACAAATAGTTCAGGCAAAAATGAAAATCATGTGCTCACAATCACAGGGAGCTTTAAGCTTTCAAGCTTCAAAAAAGGGTGAAAAAGCACCATGAAAACAGCATTCTAAGTGTTCTTGAGTCATATAAGAGCTTAGTGTGAAGAACAGACCTAAGTTTAAGCCATTAAGTCTGAAGTTTTGCTAATTATTTTAATTATTTATAAAATAATTAATAAATAAAATATGATTGCATATTAATAATACATATTACAACATATTTATAAATAAAATTAAGAATAATTATAATAAATAATTATTAAATAAAGCAAGTCTTAAATGCTTTAATTCTTAATTTTTTTATTTAATTTATAATACAATACATTTAATTTATAATACAATAAATTTAATTTAATTTAATTTAATTTAATTTAATTTAATTTAATTTAATTTAATTTAATTTAATTTAATTTAATTTAAAAGAATAACCATGTTTTGGCCTATTCCTCACATAAAGATATCGCTTGACTTTAGATGATTTGGAATATAAAACATAATTCATAAAGACTGCTTTTAAGATATTTTTGTGTCTTTTTGAAGCTAGACATCTTCAGTTCCCCTTTATTTGAATCATACTGAAAAGTGACCAGCATGTTGCCAAGGTCACAAAAGTACCATATATATATGAATAGACCTGTCATCTGCAGTTTGTTTTGTTCTAGACTCAAGGAAGGAGAAAGTTCAACAACTCTTCCACAGCAAAAACCCTGTCAATGTGTCCCAAACCAATTAAAATAAATATTTGTTTAGGAAAAATTGGACATTTTCTCTCACTGCTGTTTAATTGTGAAGTGGAACTTACCTTATAGAGTCTCTCTCTCTTTCTGTGCTGCGATGTAAGCCATCAATCATCCTGCGCCTCTCATCCGCTCATGCATCTTTGCTCTAGAAGAGTCAGAGACATTTAGGCATCAATCCTGGCTCACAGCGAGTCCCTCCATGACCTACATACACGACACACAGGAAAATCCTCACAGCATGCCATATGAAATCATTCATTAAACACAAACAAACAAACACTTACACAAACACACAATTCAGGTTTCATTAAAGGCTGTGATGTTTTCTTTCATTCTGTAATTTTTCAGTAAACACTGTTAAACAGCTGCTTGCCAAACGTGAGCAGGAAGTGCAGTGGCTACAAAGACTATAAATTGCATCATATTTATATTTTAATAACTGTAAATAAATATTTATATCACATGTTAATGCAATGCATAATGTTGTTTCATGGCTGTTCTCTAACATGCCTGCATGTGAACCGGAGAAATGCATCTCTTTGGCATTCGAGCAGCTAGTTGTTTTAAAGGTCACAGAAGGAGCAGAATGAGATGAAACACCTGAGACTTCATCCAGCATATTACCGCAGAAGAGGAAACAATATGATAACGCGGGAAATGTGCATTTAGACAAATGAAGTGTTTGAATGAGACACAGGTGTCGGTGTCTAGGAATATTTCAACAAGAAATCAAAATTCGCTTATTATTTATTCTCCCTCACATTGCTAAAATATGACCCAATATGACTTTCTTGTCTGTGAAACACAAAAGATGTATGTTGAAAGCATATACAAATATTTTTATGCATATAAAGTAAATGGGCCTGTCAGTTCCCAAAATGACTAAAAGTTTGGGGTCAGAAATATTTTCATTTGTTTGTTTGAAAGAAAGGATCACTTTTATTTAGCAAGGATGCATTAAATAAACCAAAGTGACATTAAAAAAGATTTCTATTTCGGATAAATGCTGTTCTCTATTCATCTGTGAATCCTGAAAAATAAAACATATCACAGTTTCCACAAAAATATTGTGCAGCACAGCTGTTTTCAACATTGATAATAATCAGAAATGTTTCTTGAGCAGCAAATCAGCATATTAGAATGATTTCTGAAGATCATGTGACACTGAAGACTGGAGTAATGATGCTGAAAATACAGCTGCGCATCATGAGAACAAACCAAGTCAAATCAGTCAAATGAACATCAAATGAAGTCGTGTCATTTTTGTAATCCTTGCAACTTTAAAGTTCATTTCAGAACTTCGATGAAGGGAATAAAAGATTATCAGTGAATAACAAAGGTTTATTCGTCACACAAGGCTATCATATGCCATCATCATACCATTCTGCACTTGTTTTCATGAAAGAAAGAAAATCATATGTGTTTGGAGTGACATAAGAGCTAGTAATGGACGACAAAAAAGACCCTGCATGATTAAATTAAATCTGTTGCAGCTGTCGCGATTAAAATGAAATGTGAAAAATAGTCAACTGATCATCGTTTCATAGATAAAGCATGAAATAAACATGAATGAACATTAGAAGGTATTTTATTTCAACCCTGGAAAGACGTCAATGCACACCATTTTTAATTCCATGGATGTTAATCTACTCTCCTATCTGGTTGTTTGTCGGACAAAAGGGCGGATTCTGCGACATGATTGGTCAGATCGCCTGTCAATCAAACTCCCTGCGAAGGGTCAATAGACCGTTTTCACATTTCCGGGTTTCGGGTTTCTCAGCAGCAGAAGTCGACATAGTTAAGTAAACTTGGCAAGCAATGAATGGGAGACTAGCACAAATATATTTTTGAATTCCCATTTGTTCAAATTGCAAAAGAAAAACGGCACCATAGTGTTTTCACGAAAAAAGGAAAAAAATAGAGAGAGACTGTTATCGGCAGTCAGAAGAGAGAACGATGTCAAATTGAAATACCCTTGCATCAGCGTTAACTAGTTTGTTTGTAATTTGAAGCAAATGTGATATGTGTGTATAAATGTACATATTTTTATTTTTATTTTTTTTATTTAATATAAAAAACTTTTGAGGATTTACAATGCCGGTGACCATTGAAACACGTCGTCACAGTCTTGTGTCAATAAAAAAGTTAATTACTGACCCCACTCAAACATTCACATTCAGTTTATCATTAGTTTATTTAGTTCTGCGGCTGCTCGTTTGTCATCGTTTCTCACAAAGAAAGTGTTGGATGCATAAACAAAGCTGATTTTACATCAATAAAC
>NC_056614.1:26789932-26794932 GCF_018340385.1 Cyprinus carpio
TTTAGTGTCTGATCTCCTAAACGATAAAACATACAATGAAGCAATGTTTCCATGTGACAGCAGTTATTTACCCCTGTCCCTTTATTTTGACAAATATGATGTTTGAGCATCTGTCTCACAGTCCTGAGACAGTGTTTGAGTAATTGCCAGTGAAAAGCGAAATTCTTTCAATTACCGCAAATCGCCATTTACGCCACGAGTACCTTTGATTTGTTGTCACACCGGAATTAAAGGTGATTTTTCACATTTAAGAGGCTATTTTCCCTCAAACAAGACGCTGCTTGTCAGTAATCCATCAAACGGGACAGATACAAGCGCTTCATTCCCGTGGCTGCCGTCATCCGGCTGTTACCCGACAGCAGACGCGCTGACCGCTGCTTTGAGATGATATTGATCTGACCGCAGCAGTATTCCCAGATAAAAGACTAAGATCACATGGTACACTGACTAGTGATCAGGATCAATGTTTCTGCCACGGCTTGCGTTCTGCATGCAATCTAAAGATATGTAGAACTACAGTATAAACCGCTTTGTGCTTCACTCAGGGTTAAATTAGGGTTAGGGGTTTTGTGCAAATCACTTCCACTAATGAGACATTCCCCCTGCGTTTGCACGGCTCATCTCGTGTGCTCTGGTTTCATCCTCCTGGAGTGTTGTTATTGTGTGTGGGCCGAGACACAGAGTAGGTGGATCCAGCCTACAGCCTGTATTTACATTTGCATCAGATGAACAGCCCCCGAGATGCACCAGTGCTCACAAACTCCCTCAAACACACACAGCGCTCATTCTTAGAGCTGAATACATCTGTTTTCAGAATCTGAAGGAGCTTTATTGTCAGGAGTGTCTACACATACGAGGAATTTGTTGACAGAATGAATGTGACAAGACACAGATAATAAAAATAATAATATACAAATAGGCAATGTACAAAATAGCAAAAACACAATAGACAATTTTGTATGTACAGGTATATTATGTGCAAATTTGAAAAGTAAATAAGTATGTGTGTTAAATAAATGAATTACAGCACTGAGTGCTGATTCAGTTTCTGCTTTTACTACATACACAGCGAATCCCAACTTCTTGACTGTTTATATCACTGCGAAATATAACCATATTCCTGCCCAGCTCTATATAGAAAGTTGGATATAAAATATGTCCAGCTTTATCTGCATGCAAACCCTAGTGAATGCACCAGTCACTTTGTGCAGCATTGGTCTGCTCACTACCTCATTCACCATTGAACTGACGTCATTCTACCTCCTCATCAGTCAGTTTAAATAAAATAACTGCTCTTGAGCCCTTTGTCACTTTAATCAGACTGAATAAGCTATTTATTTATGCACTAAAAATCTTTTTATCTGCACTGTTTGTTCACTGGTTTGCACTCTATCTGCCATGTGCCTTGCGCTGCTTTTATTTAACCATATTTTTATTTTATTTTTTTCTATTATGTCTTTTTTTTTACATTCCCTTATTGTATAGTTTTATCTTATATTTTATATTTGATCTAGATTTTAGGCTCTACTGTTAGTGTTATCTGTATGCACGGGGGGTCTGAAAGTAACGCAATTTCGATTCTCTGTATGTATGTACTGTACATGTGGAAGAATTGACAATAAAGCAGACTTGACTTGACTTGACTTGAAAAATAAATATACTGAAATGTATTACAAATACATTTATTTCATGCTAAGCATGCAAATACATTTACATTTTTATATACTTAATAAAAATTCCTTGTACCTTGCACCTTACACTAAACTGGTATACTTAAAGTCTGCTTAAGTGAAACAACGAATTTTGTGCTTTATGCAAGTCCAACTAAAGATATACTCAAGTATATTTCAATGTGCTAAAGTGGAACTATTGCAAGTATGCTTCAGGTACACTTTAAATATCTTGCATTTATTATTCAGAGATCATACAATCCTCATCAATAGTGACTTAAAACACATTTTAGGCTTGATATTAAGAAATGTTCATTGTGCACAAGTAGTACTCCAGATAAAGTTTAATTATATTTTTTTATATCAGTAAGTATCAAGCGATGTGTCAGTAAATATGTTAATAGGTTTGATCTATACGTACTGTAGTATGATATAAATGTATTTTAAACTTGTTACTTTTTTACTAGGTTACTAGGCATACTGAACAAATCTTAACCGCTTAGCTTGTACTTTTCATCTCACAATTCTGATTTTATCCCCGGATATTCTGAGTTTAAATTACTAATTTGTTTTCTTGCAATTCTGAGTTTATATCTCACAATTCTAAAAAAAAAAAAAAAAGTCTATAACCGTAAATAAAGACTACATTAGAGTACGATTTACAAAGATGTAAATGAAACATAGATAATAAGTAATAGACTAGAAATTGCTGTAAAGTAAATCGTACACCAAGTCTACAGTACATACAGTATACCTGCATAGAGTGATATATCTCTGTATCTCAGCTCCTTGATTGTTTGTATTGTAAAAAAAAAAAAAAAAAAAAAACTTAATTATATTATATTATGCATGTCACTGCATGGGATTACAAAATCATTCACAGAATCTATAAATCTGAGTCTATTTAACACAAAAGACTTTTTGAAAGCACCAGAAGACTTCAAGTACAATGAAATAATGGACTAATTATCATATTGTCATATAGACAACTTCTTTTTGGAGTCCTCATTCACATTCACTGCACAGAAAAGAGCAATGCACACGTTTCACATAAGAGAATAAGTCAAAGGGGGTTTGAACAACATGCATGTGATTAAATGATTATATTTAAATTGTTGTGTTGAAACATTTGAACTATTCATTCAAATCTCATGCAAATATGCAAAGTGCGTAACCACAGGCAGAAACTCTGGACAGCAGATCTGAGAAACCCCCTGTGTTTCACCTGGCCTTAACGCAGCTACACACACACACACACACACACACACACACACACACACACACACACTCAAACTGGAAGTAGGAACACAAGGCTTTTCTTAAAGAGACATTACTATAATAAAACACTAGATAAAATGTCTACACCAGACATGCAAAATCAACAAAGTACTCTGAAAGTCAATAATTATTGAAGGTGTGAACTTTATTTGGTACATATTTAAATAATTAGAACTGTAACAAGCCGGCTACAGACCTCTGGCACTAATGTTTTATTTATATTTAAATAAATAAATAAGCCCCAAGAAGCCGTGGATTTATAACAGCTAAATTCAATGTAAACCACAGCTTCACGGGGCTTATTGCTTTTATAAAGCGGTTATTCCATATATGTAGTAAAGTTTCACAGAATAAAACAAAGCAAATAAAATGTAATGATATTAATAAAAACATTATTCTTCCACCAAACAATGTAGTTCCTCAGAAATGGTTGTAACAAAGTGGTTGCCGAGCAACACACAGACGTAAACAAAAAGTGTATGCTAAAGGTTTTTGTTTACATAATATATGTATGTGTACTGTACATATTTATTTATACAAAAAAAAAAAAAAACAAACATATAAAAATGACAAAATATTTACATGTATATACATTTATATTTAGATTATTATATTTAATATTATATATAAATATATTTAATATATAAAAATGACATATTTTTCTTAAATATATACATGCATATATTTGTATTTATATATGCATAATAAATATACACATAAATTATAAATATACACAGTATACACAGTATATATATATATATATATATATATATATATAATCACATATATATATATATATATATATATATATATATATATATATATATATATATATATATCACATACAGTGATAATGTATGTAAATGTTGCTTTTTATTATGATTTATATTTATGCACACACTGGCGCATAAATAATCATTCTTCATTGTTTTCACTATATGAATTGCAATGCATGTGCAAAGATGCTTTAATTGTTTTGTCTTGATTTTCACTGTATTTTATTTCTTGCATTAAACATTTTGAATCAACTTGGCATCAGAAGCTGTTCAGTCAAAATGACGGTTGTTCAGACTAGAAGAAAAGTAGTGTTATAAGATTTAAATATGACGTTTAAATTTGATTTTTTTATTTTATATTATGTAATATTATATTGCAAAGCTAAGAGTTTCATGTTTCATGTCATATATTGATTTACATTAAATAAATACAATAAAAAGATATCCACCCTTGTTTGTCTAACTCACAGCTGACTTCTCTTCTCTTGCATCCAGTTTAGACAACGTAGACACCCACAATGCACCTGAGCTTAACTGCGTGCAGTAATAAACATAGGCTACAGTCACATAAACTGCAGTGACAATACCAGCAAAAAAAAATATCCACAGACCTCCAGAGAAATACGGCCCTATCTGGTCCCTATTAGGACTAAGTGCAAATACCACAAGCCTTCACATGAATACTCCAGAGATCTGTTAAACCTCTGCTGTTAACAGGACTGTGTGCTACTCAGATTGTGGACAGATATATAGAACTAGTTGACACGGGATGCTTAAGTATGTGAATTATGTCAGCTAAATCTAATCTGCCTCATGACAGAGAGTGAGAGCGCTCAGCTTTGGCACTAATCTCTTCAAATTCAGTGAGAGCAAATGCATGTCAGAGCAAACACACAAATACACAATGCATTTGTTATTTATACTGCCATTATATATAGAGCTCTGCTCTTTCCTTTCCTTTGAAAACACACACACACACACACACACACACACACACACACACACACACACAACCCAGCAGTAATTAAACACACAGGGGTTTGGGAGTTGGACGAACCCAGCAGTAATTAACTTTTGACCGTTTTAAAGCCTCAAGCCTTCAAACTCCAAACCCAGAATCTTTTCACGGATCGTCTGATGCATACTGTGCATAAAACTGCTGAAAGAGTCTGTTCCAATCTGACTGCAGATACACCAGTCCACCTGGAAACAAACTAAAACGGCATATAAAACTGAAAACAGTGTGCTCGGACACTTTATTTCAGTAATAACTTTT
>NC_056614.1:26799932-26802432 GCF_018340385.1 Cyprinus carpio
ACACACACATACACACATAGTTATTTAAATGAGGATATACATTCTATACACGTATGCATTGTTTAATATAAAGCTATAGACCAGTGTTGTTAAAACACTTTGTTGTGCATGTTCTTGATGAAAAAAAAACCCTTTAAAATAAGTTGAAGTACTAAAATTACTAAAACGCTAAAATTAAGACTAAATAGAAATAAATGTTATCTAGATTAGTTAAATTTTATCTCTTAAAGTTCACCTTTGATCATCAAAATTACATATTTAAACGCTGTCTTACTTGACTATACCTCATTCAGTATGCGTGGATTCATGAATATGCTAATTAGTCCCCGCCTCCACTCAGCGGCAGCAGCTCGGACCTGCTCTACTTTCACTCAACTGAAGCAGTAAACTCCGCACAGACACAATGGCAGCTAACAACACTAGATAAATGGTTATTGGAGAATTAATCCGTGAGTGAATCTATTCAAATTCTGAACGGAATACAGCCTAGAAAGCGCACAAATGGCACTCTCATCGCGATCTCACAAAGTTCCGTTGTAGTCAGTGAAGCTCTACACTGCATAACTAATCTCTTATTTACATCGCATCTACACTTTCTTTGTAATAGTAAGAGGATTTCCGAGCGTGCGGAACTCAGAACTGAACAAAACTGTGGCGTTTTGAGCGGTGAGGGGAAACACTTCTGATTGGCCATTGCGTTCCAGAACTCAACAGACATGTCTGTCATTGGCTACAGTGCTCAACGCTGCAAAAACACATTGTAAATAGAAATCTATGACCAATGGATGAAAAGCCCTGCTCTTCATGTTGACGGGATTGGTTCAAATATTTGTGATGTAGAAAATGGACGGGTTCAATCTGCGTTTTATAAAGTCGTACACAGTTTGTCTTTAGGCCTATTAAAATATAAATACATTCTATACTAAAATAAAATATACTAAAATAACACTGCTACATATAACCCTACACTTAATCCCACAATTTGCATTTTTACAACTTAAAAAGCAATTATTTTCTTTATTTTGAATCATTTGGCTATCGGTATTAAAGTTAACTAAAACAATTAAATAACTTTTTCATTACTTGAAATAATAGATATGTTAATTGTAATAAAGAAGAAAAAAACTAAACCAATTTATTTCAGCTTCTTGTGACATTTCTCAACATTTTTCATTTTCGTTTAGTTTTAACTTGATGTACAAAAATAACTAACAGGGGAAATAAAATTAATGGAAACCAGATATGATAAAAAAAGAAGAAGAAAAATAAAAATACATAAACACAACAAAATAACTAACACATTTTTACACAAATAAAACGAAAATATAAAATAGGCCTATATAAATATAACTCTAAAATACTATAGAAGATGTGACCCCAGACGTCTCCACGGGGAGTTTCTGTCATATTTTGCTCACTTCTGGGGTCATTTTGTCTTTACAGATTATCAGTGTCCTCACACACAAAGTCACTCAGAGCTCATATAAAGGCACATGAACTTTAGTTCTGCATCGTTTCAGGGGAAAAGAGGTTTTCGTGCTGACTATGAGAACATTATGACCTTCCTGTTTGATCTGCTCAACAAATATTTCTCTTTGTGTCCTGTGATCAATGACACCTTCACACACACACACACACACTTCACTGTTTCTCATCTCTATATCCTCTTTCATCTGCTTTAATGCAAGCATGCCATTTCGTATGTTTCTTTAAAAAAAAAGCAATCAATTGAAACATAATAAACATAAATATGGTATAAATATGGTATAAATATGGTAAATGCACTATTTAGTAAAATTAATTTAGTAAATGCACTAATAAAAAAATATAAATTTATAAAAACTGTATAGGCATATATAACAAATAGCAATAAAAATAACAAAAACTACTAAAACTTTAACTAAAATTGAAATGACAATGAAAAATATAAAAATAAAATGTAATTCAAAATATGAATACAAACTATAATAGTATAATATAATAGTATATATATATATATATATATATATATATATATATATATATTATATATATATATAGTTTTTTTATATATATTTCTTATATATATATATATATCTATATATATATATATATATATATATTTTTTTTTTTTTTTTTTTTTTTTTTTTTTTTTTTAAGCAACAAATAGGATTTTTATGGTTCTAGTTTTAGTCTTAGTTTTTAGTAGTAAAATATTATTATATATAAAATATTTAAATATAAATATTTTATATAATATATATATATATAGATATATAATATATATATATAGATATATATATATATATAGTAAATATAGTTAAATCTTTAAACCTGAGCCAGGAACAGTGTGAAACAGGACGATATAATGAATCCAGAGTTTAGAATGACCCTGGATGAGATATTTCAAGTGTAAAAGCCTCTATATTGACGACAGTTCTGAAGGAGACAAATGTGAATCGGACGACAGTGGCACGCGGGCAGCGAGGAGAGCTGTGTACGTGGGTTTATCAGTGGCAGA